>NW_025533711.1:300000-484948 GCF_020615455.1 Coregonus clupeaformis
CTCATCCTTGACCGCTGGCTATGTCCCTTCCGTCTTCAAGAGAGTGAGAGTTGCACCCCTTCTCAAAAAACCAACACTCGATCCCTCTGATGTCAACAACTACAGACCAGTTTCCCTTCTTTCTTTTCTCTCCAAAACTCTTGAGCGTGCCGTCTTTAGCCAACTCTCTTGCTATCTCTCTCAGAATTACCTTCTTGATCCAAACCAGTCAGGTTTCAAGACTGGTCATTCAACTGAGACTGCTCTTCTCTGTGTCACGGAGGCTCTCCGCACTGCTAAAGCTAACTCTCTCTCCTCTGCTCTTGTCCTTCTAGACCTGTCTGCAGCCTTTGATACTGTGAACCATCAGATCCTCCTCTCCACCCTCTCCGAGTTGGGCATCTCCGGCGCGGCTCACTCTTGGATTGCGTCCTACCTGACCGGTCACTCCTACCAAGTGGCGTGGCGAGAATCTGTCTCCGCACCACGTGCTCTCACCACTGGTGTCCCCCAGGGCTCAGTTCTAGGCCCTCTCCTATTCTCGCTATACACCAAGTCACTTGGCTCTGTCATATCCTCACATGGCCACACCTATCATTGCTACGCAGACGACACACAACTAATCTTCTCCTTTCCCCCTTCTGATAACCAGGTGGCGAATCGCATCTCTGCATGTCTGGCAGACATATCAGTGTGGATGACGGATCACCACCTCAAGCTGAACCTCGGCAAGACGGAGCTGCTCTTCCTCCCGGGGAAGGACTGCCTGTTCCATGATCTCGCCATCACGGTTGACAACTCCGTTGTGTCCTCCTCCCAGAGTGCGGAGAGCCTTGGCGTGACCCTGGACAACACCCTGTCCTTCTCCGCTAACATCAAAGTGGTGACCCGATCCTGTAGGTTCATGCTCTACAACATTCGGAGAGTACGACCCTGCCTTACACAGGATGCGGCACAGGTCCTAATCCAGGCACTTGTCATCTCCCGTCTGGATTACTGCAACTCGCTGTTGGCTGGGCTCCCTGCCTGTGCCATTAAACCCCTACAACTCATCCAGAATGCCGCAGCCCGTCTGGTGTTCAACCTTCCCAAGTTCTCTCACGTCACCCCGCTCCTCCGCACACTCCACTGGCTTCCAGTTGAAGCTCGCATCTGCTACAAGACCATGGTGCTTGCCTACGGAGCTGTGAGGGGAATGGCACCTCCGTACCTTCAGGCTCTGATCAGTCCCTACACCCAAACATGGGCATTGCGTTCATCCACCTCTGGCCTGCTGGCCCCCCTACCTCTGTGGAAGCACAGTTCCAGCTCAGCCCAGTTAAAACTTTTCGCTGCTCTGGCACCCCAATGGTGGAACAAGCTCCCTCACGATGCCAGGACAGCGGAGTCACTCACCACCTTCCGGAGACACTTGAAACCCCACCTCTTTAAGGAATACCTGGAATAGGATAAAGTAATCCTTCTACCCCCCCTTACCCCACCCCCCAAAAAAAAATTGTATAGTGGTTATCCCACTGGCTATAAGGTGAATGCACCAATTTGTAAGTCGCTCTGGATAAGAGCGTCTGCTAAATGACGTAAATGTAAAAAATGTAAATGGGTAGAGTCCAGTGAGTGTACAAGAGTGTCAGTGCAAAAAAAAGGGGTCAATGCAAATAGTCCAGGTAGCCATTTGATTAACTGTTCAGCAGTCTTATGGCTTGGGGGGGTAGAAGCTGTTCAGGAGCCTTTTGGTCTGAGATTTGGCACTCCGGTACCGCTTGCCGTGCGGTAGCAGAGAAAAAAGTACATGACTTGGGTGGCTGGAGTCTTTGAAATTCCAATTTCCCTCAGACCCTAATGCTCACAGTGGAATTGTTGTGACACTAGGACCCTGCTCTCACAGTTTCAGCTGGCCCTGTTCCTCCCTTATTTCCACAAAAGCAGTGGTTTGTTTTGGACACATTTTCTGAAACGGGTCGAGATGAGTGAATAATCAATCAAGCCTGTGGCTGCTCTTTGACTTTGGTGTGACTACAACCAATGGGAGGGCTTGTCCAGCACAAGCTTTGAGCGACATGCTTTTGGTTTCGAGGGAGCCTCACTTCACACCCATCTGAATGAACCAATGATGATGGACAAAACATGCACATTCATGAATTATTCCAACAGCAATTTTATGTGAAAATAAGACAAACTGACTTGATCTACAGTGTTTGTAGCAGACCTGGGTTCAAATACTATTTGAAATCTTTCAAATACTTTCAGCGTTTGTTCTAGCCTGCCTAGCGTGCCAGATGGGCTGGGTTTACAGTTTTATGGCTATTAAGCCAGGCAAGTTCAATCAAGCACATATAAAGTATTTTAATTGATTTAATATAGTATTTGAACCCAGGTCTGATCTGTAGAGTGGGGTAGTCTAACAATGTTGACAAAAGTGGCCTTTCTCCATCGAAAATAAATACAGACTTTAATCTCAAATCAAATCAAATCAAATCAAATTGTATTGGTCACATGCGCCGAATACAACAGGTGCAGACATTACAGTGAAATGCTTACTTACAGCCCTTAACCAACAGTGCATTTATTTTAAACAAAAAAAGTAAAAATAAACCAACAACAAAAAAAGTGTTGAGAAAAAAAAGAGCAGAAGAAAAATAAAGTGACAGTAGGGAGGCTATATATACAGGGGGGTACCGTTGCAGAGTCAATGTGTGGGGGCACCGGCTAGTTGAGGTAGTTGAGGTAATATGTACATGTGGGTAGAGTTAAAGTGACTATGCATAAATACTTAACAGAGTAGCAGCAGCGTAAAAGGATGGGGTGGGGGGGCAGTGCAAATAGTCCGGGTAGCCATGATTAGCTGTTCAGGAGTCTTATGGCTTGGGGGTAGAAGCTGTTGAGAAGTCTTTTGGACCTAGACTTGGCACTCCGGTACCGCTTGCCGTGCGGTAGCAGAGAGAACAGTCTATGACTAGGGTGGCTGGAGTCTTTGACAATTTTGAGGGCATTCCTCTGACACCGCCTGGTATAGAGGTCCTGGATGGCAGGAAGCTTTGCCCCAGTGATGTACTGGGCCGTACGCACTACCCTCTGTAGTGCCTTGCGGTCGGAGGCCAAGCAGTTGCCATACCAGGCGGTGATGCAACCAGTCAGGATGCTCTCGATGGTGTAGCTGTATAATTTTTTGAGGATCTGAGGACCCATGCCAACTCTTTTTAGTCTCCTGAGGGGGAATAGGCTTTGTCGTGCCCTCTTCACGACTGTCTTGGTGTGTTTGGACCATGATAGTTCGTTGGTGATGTGGACACCAAGGAACTTGAAGCTCTCAACCTGTTCCACTACAGCCCCGTCGGTGAGAATGGGGGCGTGCTCAGTCCTCTTTTTTTTCCTGTAGTCCACAATCATCTCCTTTGTCTTGGTCACGTTGAGGGAGAGGTTGTTGTCCTGGCACCACACGTCCAGATCTCTGACCTCCTCCCTAGTCTACAACAGTAATGAATCTACAATTCATTACTGTTTAAATATTGCTGTACTTATTAAAATTCACTAATCCTACCCTGAAATCTTCAAATACCATGACCACAGTGCATGCCCCTAGGTTCCAAACAACCATCAAAAACAGACATATTTACAGACAAAAAGAAAAAACCCTGTAAATACACAAGTGAGTACAATAATGCAAGACTCTAGTGATGGCATTAATTCAGAAGAACAGTACGCTTTATAACATAATTAAAAGTGGTCCGGGGTAGGGAATGCTGCAGGGTGCAATTACTCATAACTGCCAATGTGATAACATGAAAGTCAGGGGATCACTGTATTGTTTAAATTCAAAAACATTTTAAATTAATGGGGCCCCATTCAGAAGGGTCGTACTGTTTCACGCATGTATGCACAGACCCAATCACACAGACACACAGAAACACACACACACACACACACTCACACACACACACACACACACACACACACACACACATACACGCACACACACACACACACACACATACACACACACACACACACTCATCCCCCCTGCCCCCCCCACCACACACAGTACATGTAAACACACATACATGCACACTCACACAAGCAAAAACATCCATCCATACACACACAGATACTGTCCACGCAAGCAGACATCATTGTAGCTATTGCGCAACAGTAGAATGTTGAGTTTAAACCCTGTGTGACCTTAACCCACTACATTACAAACGCTCTCTCAGTTATGCGCTGAATTAAGTCTTGTAGTGTTAACCCACGTCTCCAGGGTCAGGGTAAGCATATAGTGCCTTCAGAAGGTATTCATACCCCTTGACTTATTCCACATTTTGTTGTGTTACAGGCTGAATTCAAAATTGATTAAATTGATATTTTTTCTCACCCATCTAAACACAATACCCCATAATGACATACTGAAAACATGTTTTTTGAAGTTTTTGCAAATGTATTGAAAATGAAATACAGGAGTATCTTATTTACAAAAGTATTCACACCCGTGAGTCAATACTTTGTAAAAGCACCTTGTCACGACCTGACTCAGGGGACTCTTATATGTTGAGTCAGGGTGTGTGTATTCTTTGTTTGTGTATATTCATGTGGGTTTTCTAGGATGGGTATTTCTATGTTGGCCGGTGTGGTTCCCAATCAGAGGCAGCTGTCGCTCGTTGTCTCTGATTGGGAACCATACTTAAGCAGCCTATTGGCACAGTCTAGTTGTGGGATCTTGTTCCGTGTAAGGTATGTTGTGTGTGCTACCTTGGACTTCACGTTTCGTTTCGTTTATTGTTTTGTCGAGTGTTTATTAAGTTAAAATAAGCGGGGGTTAATAAAGGAACCCAGTCCTGCTCCTCGCACCAAGCAAATGGTGCGTGTCGCCAGTCCGGTCCGGCCCGTTCCTGCTCCTCGCACCAAGCCAGTGGTGCGTGTCGCCAGTCTGGTCCGGCCCGTTCCTGCTCTCCGCACTAAGCCAGTGGTGCGTGTTCCCAGCACGGCCCGACCCGTTCCTGCTCCTCGCACCAAGCCAGTGGTGTGCGTCGCCAGCCCAGCCCGGCCTGTTCCTGCTCCTCGCACCAAGCCAGTGGTGCGCGTCGCCAGTCCAGCCCGGCCTGTTCCTGCTCCTCGCACCAAGCCAGTGGTGTGCGTCGCCAGCCCGGTCCGGCCTGTTCCTACTCCTCGCACCAAGCCAGTGGTGCGCGTCACCAGCCCGGCCTGTTCCTGCTCCTCGCACCAAGCCAGTGGTGCGCGTCGCCAGCCCGGCCTGTTCCTGCTCCTCGCACCAAGCCAGTGGTGCGCGTCGCCAGTCCGGCCCGCCCTGTTCTGGATCCTCGCACCAGACCAGTGGTGCGTTTGTCCAGTCCGGCATGGCCCGTGCCCGTTCCACCGGTGCCTGGTCCGGCACCGGTCAGCTGCTCCACTCCGGAGCCAGAGCAGTCCGCTCCACTGGTGCCTGATCCAGTTCCGGTCAGCTGCTCCACTCCGGAGCCAGAGCAGTCCGCTCCACCGGTGCCTGATCCAGCTCCGGTCAGCGGCTCCAATCCGGAGCCAGAGCAGTCCGCTCCACCGGTGCCCAGTCCAGCTCCGGTCAGCGGCTCCAGTCCAGACCATGACGTCAGCCCCTCTCCAGGTTCGGGGTCTCCCACACCAGGGTCCAGACAGGTCCTGGCGTGTCGTGGGAGGAAGGAGAGGGGAAGTAGCGCGCCGAGGTCCAGACCAGGGGCGCAACAGGGAGGCGGAGAGTGAGAGGTCGTCACGCCCCGAGCTGGATCCGCCTCCGAGGCGGAATGCCCACCCAGCCCCTACCCTGTTATGTTTATGTTGTGCGGTCGGAGTCCGCACCTTTGGGGGGGTGGGTACTGTCACGACCTGACTCAGGGGACTCTTATATGTTGAGTCAGGGTGTGGGTATTCTTTGTTTGTGTATATTCTATGTGGGTTTTCTAGGATGGGTATTTCTATGTTGGCCGGTGTGGTTCCCAATCAGAGGCAGCTGTCGCTCGTTGTCTCTGATTGGGGACCATACTTAAGCAGCCTATTGGCACAGTCTAGTTGTGGGATCTTGTTCCGTGTAAGTTATAATAATAATAATAATATGCCATTTAGCAGACGCTTTTATCCAAAGCGACTTACAGTCATGCGTGCATACATTATTTTATTTTTTCTGTGTATGGGTGGTCCCGGGGATCGAACCCACTACCTTGGCGTTACAAGCGCCGTGCTCTACCAGCTGAGCTACAGAGGACCACAGTTATGTTGTGTGTGCTACCTTGGACTTCACGTTTCGTTTCGTTTTGTCGAGTGTTTATTAAGTTAAAATAAACATGTATGCATATCACGCTGCGCCTTGGTCCGTCCCGTCCTTCAACGAACGTGACACACCTTTGGCAGCGATTACAGCTGTGCATCTTTCTGGGTAGGTCTCTAAGAGCTTTCCACACCTGGATTGTGCAACATTTTCCCATTATTCTTTTCAAAATTCTTCAAGCTCTGTCAACCATTCTCAGGTCTTGCCATAGATGCTGAATGGTGAATTCATCTCCCAGTGTCTGGTGGAAAGCAGACTGAACCAGGTTTTCCTCTAGGATTTTGCCTGTGCTTAGCTCCTTTACGTAAATTTTTTTATCCTGAAAAACTCCCCAGTCCTTAACGATTACAAACATACCTACAGCTGAAGTCGGAAGTTTACATACACTTAGGTTGGAGTCATTAAAACTAGTTTTTCAACCACTCCACAAATGTCTTGTTAACAAACTCGGTTAGGACATCTACTTTGTGCATGACACAAGTAATTTGTTTATTTCACTTATAATTCACTGTATCACCGAGCTACACTACTCTCACAAAATAACAATCACCCACAAGGACAAGGGGGGCAGAGGGAACACTTATACACTGACTAATTGAAGGGATAAGAACCAGGTGTGTGTAATTAACAAGACAAGACAAATGGAATGATGAT
Source organism: Coregonus clupeaformis (assembly GCF_020615455.1). Lineage (NCBI taxonomy): Eukaryota > Metazoa > Chordata > Actinopteri > Salmoniformes > Salmonidae > Coregonus > Coregonus clupeaformis. Next base: position 306,920 of record NW_025533711.1, read on the forward strand.
ATATGGAGCGGCAGTGGCTAGTAAGCCGGTGACGACGAACGCCGAAACCTGCCCGAACAAGGAGGGGAGGCAGCCTCGGCGGAAGTCGTGACAGACATTTCACATTCTTAAAATGAAGTAGTGATCCTAACTGACCTAAGACAGGGAATTTTTACTAGGATTAAATGTCAGGAGTTGAAATGTATTTGGCCAAGGTGTATGTAAGCTTCCGACTTCAACTGTATATAAGCTTGCCATAACAAAGGGGTTGAATACTTATTGACTCAAGACATTTCAGCTTTTCATTTTTTATTAATCTGTAAAAATTTCAAAAACATAATTCCACTTTGACATTATGGTGTATTGTGTGTAGGCCAATGACAAACATTTTTTAAATTCAGGCTGTAACACAACAAAAATATGGAAAAAGTAAAGGGGTGTGAATACCTTCTGAAGGCACTGTACCTGGCCTGAAGCCACCTCTGGAACACCTCAAGTACCACACACGTCTGAACTCAGAAATACCTCATCCATTTCACGAAAATAATAATAAAATAAAATGTATATTCTGTCTAATACTTCTTCAATACACATCCTCAACCAACCCTCCCCCTCCCCTGATCTCTATATTTCTCTTAAAGAAAATTGCAGTTCTCTCACATGCATTTAGATTCTGACAATAAGGCCATGAGTGACTATCAATACAACTCGTCCAGTCCTGAAATATCCCATTTTGCTAATGTTATCCAGTTTTCATAAAACAGCCGTTCTCAATATCTGCCCCCCTCCCAAACCTTCCTTCCTCTCCCAGTCCTGACACCTGTTTTAGTTTTGAATCCTATTTTTCATTGGTGAATAGAATTTTAATGGCCCATTGAGTTGGCAGCCGCAAACGAAAACAAAGTGGAATTGCATTCTAAACCATTTATAAGGTACTTTTGAGCCTACCAAGCCGGTCTGGGATGGATATTGCATACAATTAATTTCTCATTGTTTGTGTTAGACAGGGTCATTCAGGTTAATTGAGTCTTATTTCAAAATCCTGGCTGGGGGCCACGCGTGGAGCCTTTACTGTATATCAATTTTAATTGATATACAAGGAGTAGGCAGCAACGAGCATTGCCAGACTAATGATGGGCAAACACGGTGTAAACAACAACAAAGCCTGGCCTGTTAAACTGCCGGAGCGATATTAGCCGACGTAGCAGCTAATCGGACAGTCGCTGTCATCGACTGTCTCCTTTTTGGTCATTGACAGATACTGAGTGGAGAATTATAAGAATATAGATAACCTCTCCAAACATAGCATTAGGTTTTTCGACTGGCGGTGTATTAGTTAGCCAAGCATATTTATGATACAGTCCAAATGTCTCATTACACTTCTAGCATTGTATGAACCCCATTGAGATAATCAACACATTATTCTGAAAATGTGTTCTACTGGTGGCATGTACATTTTGTAATGAGCAAAGTGAAAACAGTCATTAGCTATATGAATTAGCCATTTGCCTCAATGTCAACCCTGTCAACATTTATGGATATTAATACTTTGCGTTAGCTCCATAACATGCAAACAAGAAACATAAGGGTTGGTGGTGGAGTTGAATTTCACTTCAGCTAAGAGGGATACATTATGCTGCATACATGTAGCAACATCCATTCCCAGAGGTTTAAATGTGTCTTTCATCATAAGTGTTTGGTGGGAGTTGGATTACATGTATTGAGGAGGCAAAAAAGTGCCACTTCACCGACTGCTGTGGGGATTACGGAGTGTGCTGTAAGACAATGCCGATGATGAAGGAGGTCTTGAGTTCCACATGCTAATTAAGTATGCAAATGAGATTTCATCAGCATAGGTCAAACAGAGCATTACATTTCTTCAAATCGCTCTCTGATGACAACCCTGAGTGTAGGTCAGGACAACATTTGATCTCTGACCTCTGTGGACTCCCTCTCTGAAGCACATCGCTGCAGTCCAGGTTCAAGTACATTTCAGTCATAGGAGTTCTCTGAGATAATTAATCGCTCCTTGATTAATCTCGACAAGGTCGCCAACCGTCCCTCTCAAGTGTCCAATCTGTTTGCACTTGCTGACCTGAAGGTCCCATTGAAGATACCAGCCACTTGGGTCTTGATAGACCATTGCCTTTTGCGAGTGTAAGGGGAATAGGTCCTTGTGTGGCACACATGATGCTATTTTACCAATGACCTGACATTACATTTAATGTAATGTAATCACTGTGAGGCAACCAGTGGTAGAAATACATAATTTGAGAAACTAATCAATGATTTTGTAGGTCACTGGTGTCTGCTCTTGCACAGCAAACAGCAAATGTCTTGAAGCTCTGCTACTGGTACGTTTGGATATCATACTGAAATCGGGATTCTCATCTATAACCTTTTGGATTGAAACCCTCGCAGCATTCATTTCCCATCTCCCAGACTGTCTAGATGAATGATCAGGCCTGTGATTGTCTGCCCTCCCGCCATGGCACAACACACATCAGGCGCACCACATAGATCTTCAGCTCAGTCTCCAGCTCCGAGCCAGAACGGGCCTGAGCCCACAGTATATAAACGTTGTGATCAGAGCCAGAATTTGTCCAATTCCTCATAACCTCATCTGCAGATGGCACGTTGCCTTGAATCATACGCTACGAGGCCATGGCCAGCGTTCAATCTGTCAACAGTGAGCAAAGCAGTAGGGCAATATTGCTCTAGGAAAGTTGAAGAGAGTAAATCGACATTTAATTATCTGTCTGCCCACTAAAGTGGCAAGGACGTTATGGCAGGGTGACACAAACCCACAGCGTTGACAGGCTTACAGTATGTGTTAAGGAGGTGAAGTAGAAATAGTTGTGGTTCAGCGTGACCATACTAAACAATGTAGATTATAAAATTATATTTTTGACCATGACAGACATAGGATGGGAAATGATTGAAACGGTCTGAAGGGAGAAACTATGGGCCCTTCTCCCAAAAAAAAGTATATATATTCCTCACATCCTCTCTCCTTAACTCCTTCTCAACATGCATTGGAAAATAAGTTCAGAGAGGAGTGATAGAGGAGACAAGGCCTTTATCAAGATGTGTAGAAAGATATAGAAGTAACATTGCCTGAGTGTCCGTCCATAGTGCAGCATATTCATATATCCCTTAGAAACCAGGGTCCAGCGACTATCAACCCAACACCTTAGCCATTACGGCAAGAGATACGAACCTCTTGACAAGGTTGCTTGGTGTTGAGTTAAGTTCACTACACTACATTGCCAAAGAGTATGCAAAGAAATTACCATATCAATCAGGCTAAACATACTTTTGAATTTGCAGCACATAATCTTTTTAAATTTTTGGTTTGAATCTCATTTAAATGTTCTTTGGGCCCAAAAATTTCCATATACAGTCTGGAAAGTAGATTTTGTTGTATTTGATGAAACCAATCATAATGTTGTGTTTTAAAATCACTTCCTTTCAAAGGAGAGGCTCGAAAATCCTGACACCCAATTCAAAACCATATTGGACTGTAGTCTTTCTGAAAGCCGGGTTCCAATTCACCTTTTGTTGTAGGGAGATGTTCGATCTCAAACATTATCTTCTGCCTGGTGGAGATGCCTTTTATAATCTTCTTAAAGAGAGAATGAAAATCAATGAGAACAAATGTTTCACATGATTCATTTTTGCAGCTCAATAGCAGCACAGCAATTTCTCAAAATAATTATGAACAATCTAACACTGTGGATTGCACATCTCGTCCTAGCCAATCCCAGACCTGGGTTATAAGCAGCCATTGAAAGGCGCCTTGAGAGAAACATTGATCGTATCTTTCTGTTCTGTTACCGTCACTCGAAAATAAACTAAATGTGCTGATCAATCCAGTCAACTAAGTGCAACACTTGTCGATGTTTCTAGTTTTACAATGGGGACTTGGAGTTTTCTGAACCATTAGCTATGACTGACTCTCCAGACAAGTAATTGATTGCAAAAGTCTTCTAGCTTGTAAATGCGAAGGCAATCATTTCACAGGGAAAAAAACAGGACAGAAGCACACTCAAACTGTCGTCAAATCTGAACGTGTGACTTAACAGGTGTCAGGTTGAATTATCTTTTAATTTACTGCTTGGCCGATGTGTAATGATTTTTGGTCATATAAGGTAGCCTACATAGGCTGCCCAGTAACACCACAACAGTAGTGTTCATTCAGATTCTGAGCAAAACACCAACCCCTCGTACACACATTCAGAACTTATAACCAATGATGACACTACCAGTGAAAAGTTTGGACACACCTACTCATTCCAGGGTTTTTCTTTATTTTTACTATTTTCTACAGTGTAGAATAATAGTGAAGACATCAAAACTATGAAATAACACATATGGAATCATGTAGTAACCAAAAAAGTGTTAAACAAATCAAAAACGTTTTTATATTTGAGATTCTTCAAAGTAGCCACCCTTTGCCTTGATGACAGCTTTGCACACTCTTGGCATTCTCTCAACCAGCTTCGCATGAATGCTTTTCCAACAGTATTGAAGGAGTTCCCACATATGCTGAGCACTTTTGGCTGATTTTCCTTCACTCTGAGGTCCAACTCATCCCAAACCATCTCATTTGGGTTGAGGTTGGGTGATTGTGGAGGACAGGTAATCTGATGCAGCACTCCATCACTCTCATTCTTGGTCAAATAGCCCTTACACAGCCTGGAGGTGTGTTTGGGTCATTGTCCTGTTGAAAAACAAATGATAGTCCCACTAAGCGCAAACCAGATGGGATGGCGTATTGCTGCAAAATGCTGTGGTAGCAATGCTGGTTAAGTGTGCCTTGAATTCTAAATAAATCACAGACAGTGTCATCAGCAAAGCACCCCCACACCATCACACCTCCTCCTCCATGCTTTACGGTGGGAACTACACATGTGGAGATCATCCATTCACCTACTCTGCGTCTCACAAAGACATGGCAGTTGGAACCATATAAATCTCAAATTTGGACTCAGACCAAAGGACACATTTCCACAAGTCTAATGTCCATTGCTCGTGTTTCTTGGCCCAAACAAGTCTTCTTCTTATTGGTGTCCTTTGGTAGTGGTTTCTTTGCAGCAATTCGACCATGAAGGCCTGATTCACGCAGTCTCCTCCAAACAGTTGATGTTGAGATGTGTCTGTTACTTGAACTCTGTGAAGCATTTATTCGGGCTGCAATCTGAGGTGCAGTTATTCTAATGAACTTATCCTCTGCAGCAGAGGTAATTCTGGGTCTTCCTTTCCTGTGGCGGTCCTCATGAGAACCAGTTTCATCATAGCGCTTGATGGTTTTTGCGACTGCACTTGAAGAAACTTTCAAAGTTCTTGAAATGTTCCTGATTGACTGACCTTCATGTCTTAAAGTAATGATGGACTGTAGTTTCTCTTTGCTTATTTGAGATGTTCTTGCCTTAATATGGACTTGGTCTTTTACCAAATAGGGCTATCTTCTGTATACCACCCCTACCTTGTCACAACACAACTGATTGGCTCAAACGCATTAAGAAAGAAAGAAATTCCACAAATTAACTTTTAAGAAGGCACACCTGTTAATTGAAATTCATTCCAGGTGACTAACTCATGAAGCTGATTGAGAGAATGTCAAGAGTGTGCAAAGCTGTCATCAAGGCAAAGGGTGGCAACTTTGAAGAATCTCAAATCTTAAATATATTTTGATTTGTTTAACACTTTTCTGTTTACTACAATATTCCATATGTGTTATTTCATAGTTTTGATTTCTTCACTATTATTCTACAATGTAGAAAATAGTAAAAACATAGAAAAACCCTGGAATGAGTAGGTGTGTCCAAATTTTGACTGGTACTGTACATCCAAGTGGAGACTACCAAATAAAATATCCCCAAAATGACTTTGTAAACCAATATTCACTAGTGTTTTAATGTTTTCCCATCCTTTTACAACCTTTTTACCTTTTCCAATGTTGTACTACGTTTGCCAGCAGAACATTAATGTTTGGCACAGAATTTAGTAATGCCTCTTTCCTTATTATTGGTAACACCTCATAGAGAGAGAGAGATAATCAGGGGGTGCCATCAGAGAAGTAGTTATTAACCCATCATGGAATAATATGAGCCTCCACTGTCGTTTAAATGTCCATGCATTACCCCTGTTATATTCAACAAACTATCTGACAATATTTATTTAGCATTATATTCACCTCCTTGTGTTACAGAGAAGGACTTTATTACATCTTGTCAGGGGAGGAGTGCTGGGTGATTGTGATAGTAGACCTGGGTTCAAATATTTGAAGTCTTTCAAATACTTTGAGGGATAGCTTTAGGGTGCCTGGAGTGCCAGGTGGGCGGGGTTTTCACTTTTGGGACTTTTCTATTGGTTCCATTGCAACAGGCAAGCACAATCAAGCACAGCTCAAGTATCTGACATGATCTCAAATAGTATTTGAACCCAGGTCTATCTATGCGATAGCTTGTGTGTGTCCCATAGCATCCCATAGCTTCCCATAGCAGCCCATAGCTTCCCATAGCAGCCCATAGCTTCCCATAGCAGCCCATAGCTTCCCATAGCAGCCCATAGCTTCCCATAGCAGCCCATAGCTTCCCATAGCATCCCATAGCTTCCCATAGCAGCCCATAGCTTCCCATAGCATCCCATAGCAGCCCATAGTTTCCCATAGCATCCCACCATGTCTTGGGTGATGGCACACACACCTGTCTGACCATTGATCATTGTCATCGATCAGATCCATAGATCAGTCTGGGTGATGGAGAGCACTGCCACAAGGCTCTCTATAGAGGGCACCCCCAGACCCCAGAATGTATTGTTTGCTGAAGCTGTGTACATTTTGTATTTGAAAGAGCAGCAGTCAATTAATCTTGATAATGTGAGAGCAGGGCCAAATCACTCACGTTGATAGTCCTTATATTGTGCCAAGGGGCCATAGATCTGCTCCTCAATACATGAATATGCAGTGGCAGAGTCCGTTCTGGTTGTTTTACCTCGCATGCCCTCTGATACAAGCAGTTTATTTCCCTCCCATTCAAAATAGGAATATAAAACCAATGGGCCAAGCTGTTCTCCAATCAATGCATTCATAAGCTCATTAAGACTAGATCGACATTTCGCCATCTTCAGACTGAGTATCTTCAACAGACTCTTTTAAATCCCTTTAAATTTCAATTTAAAAATCAAGTGCAGAGATAGAGGTAGGGACTCAGTATAGAGATACCAACATTTCACTCTCAGCCTTTCCTTCATTAAAATATAAATTCAATTTCTCACAAGGGACAAACTGATATATTAATTTTAGTTTTCACTGGAATGCATCATGGCAGTAAGTAATACAGTACTGTGTGTCACTGTGTAGATTAATACAAGTGTGATGTGACTTGATACTTCCACACAGTCACTACTGTACCTACAGCAGACAGGAAGTGGCGGAGAGAGGGGGTGTGCACTGCAGGCGGTGGCACACTCTCTATGTCCGTCTTGCGGCTGACGGCTCCATATAAAGCATGACAAATTGACAGACAGAAAGGCGCTAAGTAGTTATGTGAGCTTAATGTACTCATTGACACAGACAGAGCACTCAAAATAACCATGATGAGCAGTCTGCTTTGTCAATGGCCCATGCCCCACTGCCAAACTATTATTTTCCAACACGTAAATTCACAATTTCACCCATTCAATCGTTTCCTGCTACATTTGTTCACAAGCTTTCTTTGTCTTTAAACATGTTGATTAGGCCTGAAAGGAGTGAGAAAATGGCTGCACTTTTTACGTTAGAGACACCTTTAAATTAAAAATGACTCAATGGGATGGGTAGACTATATACTATTAGATTAAAAGGGGAAACTTTGTAGTGAGAATTGGCAGAATAACACACAATATATATTTATACTGAACATTTCAACTGCTTTTTAGGGAGCATTAATCTAATAAAAAAATGCATCATTAACACATAGATGTAAAATATGTAGAAATAAATAAGAATTGAAAACGGAGTAATCTGGTCGTATAATCTCGCGTGTAAAATGTTTCATGGACATAATTGTGACCTATGCTTAATGATTCAAGTGCCTCTAGTGGCACAATGGAATAAGGCTGGTGGCGCTCGCTCTCACAACACAAACTCTGCTCAGTACCAAAAAAAGATAATCACCAGTGAATCTGTCCAACCACGCACAGGTTGTGAGTTGAACAAGCATTCCATTTAAAAAAGCCATTCTGGTCGTGCACAGATTTTTTGTTGTTGATTTTTCAAAAATTATTAGGCTAATCAAAAATTTGAAGCACGATAGGCTAGTCATTCATTGCACTATGAGATAAACAGACAGCAACGACTACTGCATCATGAAGAAGCTTTTCTTAAACCTTTCGAATATTTTTTCTAAATGAACATTAATTACCATTTTGACAATAATCATTATTGGCTAAATTGGCTTTATCAACATTTTTGACAAATTGAATATTTCAAATCAGGACTGATATTTTAAATATTTCAAATATGTGATGAGCTTGCATGAATTCTGAAGAAACATTTTAAGAAACAGGTTTTTAAGGCTTCTTGTGGCTAACACCGGTCAGAGCATTGTTGGAGGCGACCAAAGGTACCGCAGGCGCAGTTCCCTTCCACATTTGTACGGGAATCCATCCCGGTTGTTCTCGAGCCAGCAGACAAATAGCATCAACCGTAGGAGGCGAAGGGATACAGACTCGTGCAGGCTAATTGTAGCAGCCAGCGTTCGCAGGTGTAACGTTTATCCGCCTGTGTGTGGAACTGGGGTATAATATTGACAAGCCGTTCAGAGCCTTGAGATTGAAAAAACTGGGAGAATGTTGCACCAAGTACAATGAGCGCCCATTTGTCGCAGACACACAATTCAAATTTGATGAGCAACACTGAAGCGTCTTTGGAATCTTAAAAAGTGGATCCCACGACTTTACAATCATGCGAAATACTTGGTTGTCTGCCCGGAGTTCGATTTTGGAATACTGGACACCGGCCATTCTATGTCTCTTTTGGATTCAGTACTCTTGTGGGATGCCTCATGTCATTCGAATAGGTAAGTGTTATTAATTGTCTATTTATGTGTAATGTGGACCGGCTATAGATAAAGAATCAGTATAATTATTGGAGTGGACATCCTATCTATTTAGGAAAGTGAGGGTCTCTCTCTATCTGTGCTTGTGCAGCATCTGTGGTTTTTGGAGTAACGGTTTGCCCTTCATCTATAAAATATATATTTTTACGGTCTTTTCAAGGGTATGCTATCAGATGATTGTGTGCATCTAAAACAATATTACAGAGACTATAGCCCACAGTAGTTTATACGACAGTGATGAATTTGATTAAATGCTGTGCAACTATTGTGACTTCATTTCAGGAGCCTGCGAGGCTGCGATGCAACCACATTGTAGCCTACATGTGTAAAAATGACCCCTACCCATGCTTGTTTGTTTTTCAATTCCATTATTTTCTGATAGTCTATTATACGTTCCCTATGTGGCAATCGATATTTTTGACGCGTTATAAATACAGCCTAAATCGATACATATGATTAGTCTTCATCTCACGGCAGTTATTTATTTTGGAGAAGGTTGACATGCTTAAAACTGCTTGAAAAAGTAGAGAAAGTTCGCATAGCAATACAATAGAAGTGTGCACAACCCAAACATTGTATTTGTACTTAAGAGGGCAAATAAGGAACAACAACAAATATTAAGGGGCCCCGTGTGCTGAGATGGCACAGGTGTCGCCCGCCCTGGACAGCCGCATGACGCGTAGGCCTATGGAATGAAATAAGTTCGTAAGCAACCCCTGCGCTGATCTCTAGTGCTTTTTTTCACAATCTTTCCCCATTGCTTTAACGTTAATGTGATGACACAAGTGAGCGCGTGATGCTGCCCTGTCTTTTGGAATCACTCCAAGTAAAACAATGTGAGAATTCTCATTCTGAGCGCGGCGATGCGATGAAACGTTTTGTGCCGCAAGGAGAGAGGGACAGAATGAAGATCAATACGTTTTTGTCCCAAGGCAAATCGCTTTTGACAAGTGGCTCGGTGCCATGCAGGACAATTACTCAAAATGGCATTAGCTGACATTAACGTAGCTTTACAAGGCTCAATGTAAACGATGGAGAGAGATATGATAGGGCCCTGGACAAATGTGTGTATTTTGTATTAACAGATAACCTAACCAGTCATTATGTAAAAGAGTGAACAAACATAATGAATATAAAATATAGTTTTAATTTTACAAATTGTGGGGTATAATCTATTTTGCCCAAATCCAGTCCATTTGTTTTTAAAGAACAGGCAGGCCTATGTCTTACAGTAAAACATATGTTATTACATAGTTATTAGGTTACACCATAGTCTAGTTTTTCACCTGTCAACAAATAACCACTAAGACAGCCATACAAGCCGTACATATTCTAAATAATCAAATATTTGGATAAATAAAAGCTGTGTGTATATTTTCCTATACAACTTGTTAGAAAAATATTGAGAGCAAACCAAACCATGATGCCTATGCATGGTATTGAGTATTAGAGATGTGGTTTGTCATCACTTATTCTGGCTGGTCATGTCTTGATGATTGACTGCAGCATTGTGAACAGCTATGACTTTGATTTTGTTGTTGAGAGTTGTGATTTCTTAGATGCTGTTTAGACTCCTCTTTGTTTTAGTGATGCAAATGTAAGGATTTTGTCAAAATAACCTTTTTTTCTATTACCGCAGCACATTCAATGTAGTCTGAAAATAGCCTGTGACAGGTCTTGGTTTTGAAATGCCACAGAGCTGAGACAAATGTACCTTGAAATTGAAATTATTGCTATTTTATTTGGTGGATATTATTTGTATTTTTATTCTAGTGCAGGTGCTGTTCTTTCTGTATCCGTGAGTTAGGCTTTTGACAAAAGGCAGATGAGAACGATGTGCCAAGAAAATGTGCTGAATTTGAGTTGATGTCCATATGAACAAAAACATACAAATGCTTTAGAACAGAAAAATGAAATGCATGAAAATGTGTCTGCACGTACACTCTGAATGTGTGTGTGTTTGTGTGTGGTTTGTGTCTACTGTGCTTCTTGGGCATATTTTATACGGTAATAATACAGTGACATCAATGTCAGTAACACTGTGTCTCTGTGTAAATCTTAATTTTACAGTTAATTTCTGAGTGGCTTTGAATGGGTTTGTATGTCTGTCTGCACATAATCTACTTTAAATTTGTCTATGGGCATCTTAGCATGCTCATGTATGGTATGTTTTATACTAGGCCTAGACTGTATGTGCATACAGGTTGTCAATTGGCAGTCGCCATACCCTAGCTCAACACCAACAATTAAAAATAGGCTACTAAAATCATTCCAATCCTGATTAAAAGCCAAATGCAGTTTAGAGGTATTAGAAATCATTCCAATCCTGATTAAAAGCCAAATGCAGTTTAGAGGTATTAGAAATCATTCCAATCCTGATTAAAAGCCAAATGCAGTTTAGAGGTATTAAAGGCTGACTTTAGGACCATGCGGAAGCCTGGCTGGCTGGCTTTATGGAGAGCGCATCGATGCAGCTGCAGGGGACAGCACGTAAAGATGGCTGTAGTAAATGGCTTTGGATAGGTAACTGCTGTTTGACATGACATTAAACTAAACTAGAGTTTTAATCCCGGTGCTACTCTAGTGCCTAGCAGCTAATTCTTGTATAACGTGTTTGTAGAAGGTTAAGTCCCCTATTAACTGAGGTGAGTGAAGCCACAGCAACAAGGTGATCATGGCTGGAGTCAATCTAGCTTTGCCATACCCTAGGATTAGCTGAAATGACGCCGCTGTGTGCATGTACATTATGTGAGACGTTAAGAGAGTGTATCCGTGAGTATGTGTGTGGGTGTGTGTATGAGATATACCATTCAAACACTCGTACTCTGGATCAAAGCCATTCATCAACAGACCACCAGAGGGCCCTGTTGTAGTTCATGGTCGCCGGCCAGCGTCGAACAATACGTTACAATACCAAACAAGCAAGCAACATTCACTGGAAGTGGGTGGTGGTGGCGGGCCAGTGGCGTGGGGTGTTCTGTCTGTGCAGTGTCTGCTCTCCGTTAGGTAGCCTAAGCAATTCTCTCCAAGTAAACCATCTGTGTAATGGTGGGCATCCAAGGTGGAGTTGTTTCCATTGATTTGAGTGCTTTTACAGTGCATAGCTCCATACTGAGGGCCAGATGGTCAATCCTTCAGCAGGCCTGTAAACGTCTGAGGGAAGAAAATAGAAAATACTCTTTCTAGTGTATCTAGGCCTATTTTATTCCCCCTAACCTTCAGCGTTCTCTCTCTTCTCTTCTATTTCTTGTCTTTACCCTGCTAAACAAGTAGTGCTCATACCATCATTTCTATGGTACATAGATAATGTATAGGATAGAGAGATTTCAGTATATTTATGCTAGGCTACCCTGGTTGATAATGAGGTCTGGTTTTAGCTTATAATCAGTGAAGCTCAGACAGTGATTGTGTCTACCGGTGCTCATGAATAAATTGATTCTCTCAGTCATACCTGGAAACAAGGACCATGTTAAACGGTGCAACACTGTACAATAGTCATGAATGCAGGCATTTGTTTGTGCTTTGTCAGAGACTAGACCAACAGCCTGCCGTCTGTTTCTCTACAGCATCCTGTCTGACTTAGGGTCTAAAGCTTTACACCTAAAGCTATAGTTGTTCATTTTGTGTGTCTTCTGTTAAAGTGATGCTCCTGAACAATTGTATAATTTCAACCAGTAGTGGTGCTCACGAGCCAGAACAGGTCCTCGTTTCTTGTGTACTACGTCATCCAATTGTGTACCACGTCATCCAATTGTGTACTACGTCATCCATTTTGTTTGATGTTACATCCTGAAAAAAAAAAATATATGTTTAGAAATTTGTATAATATGTGACAAATCCAATTCGTACAATATGTTGTTGTGCTTAAGATCCCGGACTTCATCTTTAAGTTATGCCAACTTCAATGGATGCCAATGGTTATGTAACAAATTCAGCCAATCAATGAGATTTGAGCATACTTAATTTGACAAGAGGAAGGCTGTAACACCCATTTTAGACTGTAAAATGACAAAATGTACGACAGTTTACAGGGAAGTTACTGAAATATATGTGATGCAATGCAACTATATAAATACCTGAACAGCAGGTAAAGGAAAATATGGATTTTGTAACAGCTTAGAACAATGGCAATGATTATATATATAATGGATGTCTCACTCTCATGCCTCACTATCATAGAGGAGCCAATGCTTATGCTGAGAACCAATGTTTTTGAAATTACAAACCAGCCCACAAACCATTTAATAAATACTTATAGTTATGCTTATTTCATTTTAGTTGGAGGCAGAAGATTGATTAAACTAATTTATATTATCTTGTCTCTTTTATTTCTTAATGCTGCTATTCAGTGCCAGACAGGGATGTATTGCATATTCAATTACTTTATCTACCTAATACCTAGTGCTTCATCATGGCCAATTAATCAATCTTTCTCATGATATGACATCGCTTTGGTTTCTTTTGCTCCCTTTTGCCCCTCCTCCTCAACCAGCCGGTGTCTGCGTTTTCATTTTGTCTCCCCAAATGGAATTTATGCTTTGGGGAAAACACTACCTAAATACATTTTCTGCGTGAAATAACAGTCGAGAAGTCTCCAGATGTATTTGCTGCTGTATGCATTGTGACTGTTCCAAAGCTAGATTTCTGTGAGGAGAATTAGAGCTGCGTTTGCTAGCTGATGCTCGGTTGAAATTCTCCAAACACGACGAGTCCCTTCAGAGGCTGGTCTTTATCCCTCCCAACCAGAAAACGTTCTTCATGTGATTAGCTTCTGCAGAATGCAGGCGAGAAGGAGAACGCTCTCCACTCACACTCTCTATCACACACTCTCTCTATCACACACACACACTTGCCTAGATCCTCAACAGGGTTCACGAAAATCTTCTAATTTTAAATGACTCGCAAATATTTCAAGAGGCTGCGAAAAGGGCCGTTGTATAGTACTTCGCTTCTATTTATACAAAAGTTGAACTCAAGACCGTGTGCAAAAGAATTCACCACAGAGTCCCGACAACAGAAAGAGAGAGAGAGAGAAAAATAGTTGCGTTAGATAAAGAAAGGCAACAGCGAGAGGTAAACACATCAACAGTTGTGTGAAATTAAGATGGCCATCAATTGCCAGAGTGGAAAACAAATATTAAATGTTCATGTAAATGTAATCTGTCCCTAGCCAGAAGAGGAGAAGGCAGGCAGGTAGAATCCTCTTGGCAGAGAGCTAGGCTAGCAGCCTGGGAGTTGTTGTGGTGCATACGAACAAAGACTGGGAGAGGTCACAGTACAATTGTATCCAGCGAGAGCGGGCTCCTTTGATGTGTGTGATGCAGTGGTCTCTGTTAGCGACGCAGAGACAGAGGAGGAGATTGAAGGATACAACAGTTATTCTACCTGTACAAACCCACTCGTACACAAAGGCACAATATACACAACGTCTTCACTTAATAACTCATACCATTGGGTTACTGTCTCTCTCTCTCTCTTTCTCTCGCTCTCTCGCTCTCTCGCTCTCGCTCTCTCGCTCTCTCTCTCTCTCTCTCTCTCTCTCTCTCTCTCTCTCTCTCTCTCTCTCTCTCTCTCTCTCTCTCTCTCTCTCTCTCTCTCTCTCTCTCTCTCTCTCTCTCTCTCTCTCTGTCTCTCTCCCTCTCTCAACTACTACACCCATAGTGACACTTCAACTAATACACATAAACGCACACTCACAAAAACTCCATCCACGAACACACTCCAGAACATATGTCTGGTCTCACAGGGGCTCTTGTACACAATCCAATTCCATTCACTGTCAGCACACTTGCGTCCCATCATTAGCTTCAATATAGCTGATGAGAAACGGCAGATGTTCATTTTGTTCAGGAGAGGGCCCTGTCTCAGAATGTGTTGTTTCCAGTTCTCCGCTGTCAGCAGGACACACTGTTTCTGCTCCATAGGAGACAAAATGTTACCCTACAAACAAGCAAATACTCCAGGCAATATACTGAAATATAGGGCTACTGTTAGGAATTTTCATATTCATGTGTTACGTGTTATGAATCCAGACATATGTCACTGATAACTAATATGTCAGCTTGGGTGACATAACTACAATGGTTAAATGTCACTATTTTGACATAATCTAATGAGATTCTAATGAAAGACAATAATATGAAAGGTTTAATATAATCCTTTGTGAAAATGTTGATGAGGTCAACAAGAGGTAATACAGAGACACAATGTGTCAACACCATGATGATCATATGCTATACTTAGCAACAAACGTTGTCTCAAGAAAGAGTACACCTGCCGTATACAATAGTTGTATTATTCATGCTAGGTAATGTTTATTAAATCCAAAATCCATTGGGGATTAATGTAACGGAAATCCCTAACAGTAAGGTAACCCTATGACACAGTAGGGCCTTTTAGCTACACAGCTAGCCTAGCTGTGTTTCCACACCAGATGGTGTTTTCATATCATACTACAAAGTGTGTGCTCCACAGTGAAAGATCTGTAGCAAGCATATGCTTCTGATAACTATTTAAATAAATAATACTGAGCAACCCTCACATCAATGCGTCCGTCTAGTTCTAAAGAAATTAGCCAAAAACTTGGAAAGGAGTTTGGAAAGGAGTTTTATTGAATAGAGTTTCAGCATTTACTGTTGATGTTTTTCTAGATGATTATTCTGTACTTGGTACTAAGTATTGAGGTAATGTAATTTATTGAATTGAACATAAACAAAAATTGCTAGCACACGTGGAAGTCAGGCAAAATGGCCACCTGATAACTATCTCAGTTAACTATCTCCCCGTCTCTCCCCAGCAGCCTCCTGGGACAAAATGTCATTATAGCAGCCGGACGTGTGCTTTCCTGGATTTGACAGTGTTTTAAAATTCATGGCTTGTCAATGTGGGCTTTTTTTTGGTTGTAAATGTTGCTGTACCGAGGCAATGAATCAAATTTCATGCTTTAGCCATTCTGTCACGCCCTGGCTCTGGGGACTCTTTATGTTGAGCCAGGGTGTGTAGGTTTCATTGTTTAGTTTTCTATGTTTGTGTTCTAGATCGTTTAGATCTATGTTGGCCAGGGTGGTTCCCAGTCAGAGGCAGCTGTAGCTTGTTGTCTCTGATTGGGAACCATACTTAGGCAGCCTGCGGGCATGTTACTTTGTGGGATCTTGTTCCGAAAGGTTTGTGTTAACCTAGGACTTCACGTTTCGTTTGTTATTTTGTTCGTGTGGTGTACTGCAATAAAATATGTACGTTTATCACGCTGCGCCTTGGTCCGCTTCATCAATCAGCGATCGTGACAGAAGATCCCACCATGACTGGATCAAGCAGCGTGAAGAGGACAGAGGATGGACTTGGGAGGAGAGGAGTGAGAGTCTGGCGAGAGCCATGGAGGCCATGTTCACGGGGGAGAGACAAGCCCCAAAAAAATGTAGGGGGGGGGGGGGGCTCATGCCGTGGACGACGAGGCAGCAGGAGGCCGCGATAGAGCGGTTCAGCCGGTTAGCAGAGGAGGCCGCCAGATTAAGGGGGTCATTGGTCACGAGGGAGAAGGAGAGTGTAGAGGCACGGCGAGAGGAACTGGTTAGGCAGCAGAGGGAGCGGAGGTTTATGAGGAAACCCAGTCCCGCTCCTCGCACCAAGCAAGTGGTGTGTGTCACCAGTCCGGTCCGGCCCGTTCCTGATTCCCGCACAAGGCCAGTGGTGTGTGTTCCCAGTACGGTCAGGCCCGTTCCTGCTCCCCGCACTAAGCCTGTGGTGCGCGTCGCCAGCCCGGTCCGGCCTGTTCCTGCTCCCCGCACCAAGCCAGTGGTGCGCGTCGTCAGCCCGGTCCGGCCTGTTCCTGCTCCCCCGCACCAAGCCAATGGTGCGCGTCGTCAGCCCGGTCCGGCCCGTTCCTGCTCCCCGCACCAAGCCAGTGGTGCGGCGTCGTCAGCCCGGTCCGGCCCGTTCCTGCTCCCCGCACCAAGCCAGTGGTGCGGCGTCGCTAACCCGGTCCGGCCTGTTCCTGCTCCCCGCACCAAGCCAATGGTGCGGCGTCGTCAGCCCGGTCCGGCCCGTTCCTGCTCCCCGCACCAAGCCAGTGGTGCGGCGTCGTCAGCCCGGTCCGGCCCGTTCCTGCTCCCCGCACCAAGCCAGTGGTGCGCGTCGTCAGCCCGGTCCGGCCCGTTCCTGCTCCCCGCACCAAGCCAGTGGTGCGCGTCGTCAGCCCGGTCCGGCCCATTCCTGCTCCCCGCACCAAGCCAGTGGTGCGCGTCGTCGGTCCGTGCCTGTTCCACCGGTGCCTGGTCCGGCACCGGTCAGCTGCTCCACACCGGAGCCAGAGCAATCCGCTCCACCGGTGTTCAGTCCAGCTCCGGCCAGCGGGGCCAGACCAGACAAGGGGCGCAACGGGGGGGTAGAGAGAGTGTGGTGGTCACGCCCGGAGCCGGATCCGCCTCCGAGGCGGAATGCCCACCCGGCCCCTACCCTGTTGTGTTGGTGTGGCGCGGTCGCAGTCCGCGCCTTTGGGGGGGTACTGTCACGCCCTGGCTCTGGGGACTCTTTATGTTGAGCCAGGGTGTGTAGGTTTCATTGTTTAGTTTTCTATGTTTGTGTTCTAGATCGTTTAGATCTATGTTGGCCAGGGTGGTTCCCAATCAGAGGCAGCTGTAGCTTGTTGTCTCTGATTGGGAACCATACTTAGGCAGGCTGCGGGCATGTTACTTTGTGGGATCTTGTTCCGAAAGGTTTGTGTTAACCTAGGACTTCACGTTTCGTTTGTTGTTTTGTTCGTGTGGTGTACTGCAATAAAATATGTACGTTTATCACGCTGCGCCTTGGTCCGCTTCATCAATCAGCGATCGTGACACATTCGTCTTTATTACGTGCCGTTGTCCTTTCAGTTTGACTCCCTCTCTCAGCCTTTTCCGGGTTCTGCTGGAAAAGTCAAATAAAATTAAAACAGACAGGAAACCTTGATCACCAGCCATTTTATTTTGTGGGTCATGGAGCTCTATAGCATGGTTAATTGGAACTGATCTTGTTAGTGGGAAATTTGGCAGGTATTTGTTACATTTCAGCATGGGGAGCAATTTGTCTTTGGATTTGTAAACATGCATCCATGTATGCGCACAAGCACGATATGCATACACCAAGATGTGTTCCCAGAGGGGTGGCAGGTAGAGTGTTAGGCCAGAAAACCGAAAGGTCGATGATTCGAATCCCCGAGCCGGTAAGTGGAAAGATCTGCTGTTCTGCCCTTGAGCAAGACAGTTAACCCACAACAACAACTGCTACCTGGGCTCCGATGACGTGGACATCGATTAAGGCAGCCCCCCGCACCTCTCTGATTCAGAGGGGTTAGGTTAAATGCAAAAGTTACATTTCGGTTGAATGCATTCAGTTGTGCAACTGACTAGATATCCCCTTTCCATTCCCATCCCACACATGCCTACACACAGACAACACACACAAAACGCACACACCGTTATGGTCTCCCATTGTTTTTCCCTCCACGCTGCAGTATAAGTGAAAGAGAGAGAGAGAGAGAGAGAGAGAGCGAGAGAGAGCGAGAGAGAGAGAGAGAGAGAGAGAGAGAGAGAGAGAGAGAGAGAGAGAGAGAGAGAGAGAGAGAGAATGTGCGCACAGACGAAGCTTGGGAGACTCTTATTTAGTTTGTTAATTAGCTTGAACCTTTTGATCCCAATTTTAAAACCTGCCACGTCGCTATGCCAGCTTCTTTTGTGCATTGCCCCAAGCAAGATAAAAACAGAGCCTTTATTCCATCGCCTTTCAAAAAGCATGGCATTCAACATAGCAGTTTCCTCCGCCTTCTATATAAAAATACTGCCTTATCTGTCCACGGACTGTGTATACTGGTGTAACTACGCAGCTCTAAGACACCCCTTGTTACACAGGCATTACAATAGCAAGACCTTTTCTTCTCCTCTTTATAGTAATCAGGATTTGACACCGAAGGTATCAGTGGCCTGCACCGGTTTAAATCCTATTTAGCTGGGACTTAGTACAATGCACAGGGCGTGGTATGATTTCATTCTGCCATTTTAATCAGGCACCTTATTGTTATGGGTGTGCTGCAAATGTCAGTTCTGGTCATGTGATTCCGTCCCTGCATTGTGTGTGAGGTTTCATGGCTGGGGGTTGGGGTGGGGGTCTGTGTCTGGGTAGGATGGGGCTGGAGGTGTGTGTCTAATGTGTATGTGTGTGTATGTGTGTAGTGTAGTGGACATGTGTATATATGTGTTAGTGTCTGTGTGTCCATGCGTGCATGCTGGAGGTTTATGTGTGCATGCATGTGTGTGTTTGTTTGCATATGTGCATGCGTTTAACCCCCTAGCCAGGAAACGGTGCACGTTAGGCTACCAATCAACAGTGACAGAGTGTGCTGGGAAGAACTCACCCTCCGTTCCCCCTTGGCGAGGAGTAGCAGCTAAGCAAAACCTCTCTGGGCCAAAATATTGCAAATTAATGGCTATCACTCTGGGGAAACAGAGATCCCTTCAAGACAATTCCGCCTCACACCTTTTTCCCCGGCGGTGACAGTCGGCAACAATATCAGGAAAGATACCTGTCGAGCTTCCGCGTTCACTGCACTCGCTTACTCCCTCACTCATTTCATTGACTGATAGCTTGGAGGTTGGAAGCCACTGTCAAGGTATCCTCCTTCGTCTAAGGGAATGTTGACCATCTACTGTCCGACTGTCCCCGGGGTACACTATGGTTAACCACAGAATGTATGCTGTGAATCACTTAAGTGCTGCCTGTCTGCATGTGCCCAGACGAAGATAAATGGGACTCGAGATGGAGATTATCATTGTTGGGGAGGGATGGGAGAGGAATTGAATGGGGGAGTGGAGGTTAGGGGGCGACTTGGGATTGTCGGTGCAGATCAGCTAAGCTATTAGCGATATTTGCATGAATCTTAGCATTAGCAGAAAGGCATTCCATCCAACGTTCAGAACCGTACCCTTCCCTCATGTCACAACTTCAGATGTTCTTTGTGAAGTGAGCGAGAATCTTAGAAGGCCTGGCTGTCATAGTAACAGCAGCTCATGTTGCCTGCCAATCTGCTACGTGATTGCGCGGCAGGTAGCTTAGTGGTTAAGAGCGTTGTGCCAGTAACTGAAAGGTCGCTGGTTCTAATCCTCGAGTCGACTAGGTGAAAAATCTGTCGATGTGCCCTTGAGCAAGGCACTTAACCCTAATTGCTCCTGTAAGTCGCTCTGGATAAGAGCGTCTGCTAAATGACTAAAATGTAATGTGATTGGATGACGCCGGCTCTTTTTTATCAAGAATGAAGTGTTTGATTGGTCCTCGATCTAATCAGCACACTTATTCTTCAAAATCAATTCTCTATCAAAGAGACTTAATGAGGAGTTTCGATGCTGTGCTTTTCTCAAATATTTTTTTACACTCTCAACTTTCCCCTCAGTATTTGTATAATGACTGATTCGTTCACTTATTAAACAGTTTCCAGTTACTCATAGTAGCTCTCAGTTTGGTTCCACAGTGTTATAGTTCTGTTCTAACTTGCCAGTCTTTTTTGGTTAACCACATTGTCTTCTTTGTCATGACATGGGTTTTGACTCCACAATTGGTCTTTGATTAGTTACATGAACCTTGTTGTGCAGTAACACAATCTGTGTATAATGCATTTTAGTGTTCATATCATGGCTCAGTCTATATACAGTACAAAGGTTATACATGCATTCATAATGCATCACTTACTGGAGGCTTATAGACATTGGTACTAACATCTGTCACTGTTAATTTGGTCACTAGTAGTGTGGTTTGCATATTGCTTGAAGATGTGAGTCAAGCAAAGAAAATTCAATCTCACGAACAAAAGCCCTTAACTCTTTAACTTCAACCTGATTTTACACACAATATATAGAGAGTGAGATATAGATAGAATCTGGTCTATATTCTGTTTAAACTGGTTAATTAGGTAAACTAAGTGCACAACATCAAGGGTAAACTTGAGATGATACAATTTGCATGAGCAACAATAGTCTTTAATCAGCGACTTTTATTTGCTTAGATTAAAATAATCAGCCTAAGAATGCCATGTAAATGTAACAAGACATCTGCAATGTATTTAATTACTCTCAAGTCAGAAGTAAACAATGTTTATCATATTTGTCCATTTGTTTATGCAAATCATTTTAGATCTAATTGATTATTGTTCTGTGTATTCTTTTATATAGTATGTATATGATTCGGCCTAGCAGAATATTCAATAACAGGACAGAGATTTTTGTCATGTTGCCATGGCAATGTTCTCATTGTTTGTGTTTCCTCTGTGTGCTTCATGATATATATATATATATTGCCTTCACCACCTTTTCATATAATCGTCAAGATTATAGTCTTCATATACGTATGGAATCCTTTCATACAATCTTCCCTTCTACCATCCTGCTACCATCTAAAACATGACGTCAGCCAGGGAAAGCAAATGTGCAGCTCTGTCCACAAGTGAGCTCATTACACTGGAAATAGGAGAAATATGGGGAAATGTCAAAGGCACTGTTGAGTCATTCTGCTAAGGCCCAAGAACATTGAGGTGAGAGGTGCATCAGTGACCTCTAGGATTGGAAATAAACACCGGAAATAGCAGCTTAGCAGCTGCCCTCTACGACAATGCGATGTCTAGACGGTAAAATATATTACGGAAATGTAGGGGAGCATTACAGCTTAGAAACAGCAATACCCTGAATGTCTAAAGTGATCTATTCTAAATGTCAGGCATTAGGGTTGAGGAGAGGGTAAGGCTGCCTTTGGTGGTAATACAGAAACCCCCCTGCTTTTTCATGGTATTGGTATTGTACTTCACCCTTACATTCTGAATACATTATCTTTAAACAAATATCAAATAAAACTATGTAAACATTTCCATATAATCCCAACATGGTGTCATTATATATGTCAAAATAGTGAAATGTAACATTAGTCACTTCCGTTGACATATTGCTTATCTCACTAATTTTTTCGATTTAATTCAACCAAAAGATACTTGTACCTACTGTACATGTATTTGTTGTATGGCATTTCGCAAAGTATCTCCTATGAAAACAAGAGGCCCTCACCATTACCAGTCTGATGGTTGTACAGTTATATGTGACCAACAGAGAAAGGCCACACTTAAAATGATTGGCCTGCAGGTGGCGTCCCAGAATTAATGCTTGTTTAATGCCCTGCACTTGCTCTCTCTGCACTGTCCACGTATGGATCTCCTGTCTGTCTCAAGGAGTAATTACTTTAAACGTGCACAGGTCCATTCCTGAAGGAGACATAGGCATTCTGTGGAGAGCAACCTGCAATGTAAGCCATGTTTGAATACTTTTCAAATGAATCCTTCCTTCTTCCCTTCATTGAGTTTGTTTAAATCGTATTATTGTGAATACTCAGATTAATATAATAGTTATATTAAAACGTTTACATGCTTTGCAAGAAAAACTATTTTCTTAATAATCCTGTTTACATGGACACATCTGAAATCAGGCTACCTGGTGGGACTTTGATAAATTCAGAAAATCGGCAGTCAAAATAAACGTTCTACCATAACGACCATGTTATTTTTGAGAAGCCTATTTGATTCTGTGTTCGGACATATAAAGTTTGTATGTGAAAACTACAGGTAACTGCCAAAATAAAGGAAACACCAACATAAAGTGTCTTAATAGGGCGTTGGGCCACCACCAGCCAGAACAGCTTCAGTGCGCCTTAGCATAGATTCTACAAGTGTCTGGAACTCTTTTGGAGGGATGTGACACCATTCTTCCACGAGAAATTCCATAATTTGGTGTTTTGTTGATAGTGGTGGAAAACGCTGTCTCAGGCGCCATTCCAGAATCTCCCATAAGTGTTCAATTGGGTTAAGATCTGGTGATTGAGATGGCCATGGCATATGGTTTACATCGTTTTCATGCTCATCAAACCATTCAGTGATGACTTGTGCCCTGTGGATGGGGGCATTGTTATCCTATGGGGGCATGGCCATTTTTTGCTATAATAATGGCCTGCCCAGCATTTTTATACATGACTGTATCCCTCATTTACTCAAATGTTCCCATTATTTTGGCAGTTACCTGTATTTCTATGACGCATACTTTCAGTTTTTCCTAACTCACTTCACTCGCGCAAAAGAGGGAGGCTCGCACTGCTGGTGCTATCACATGCGCAGATCAAATACCGGTGTATTTGATCTGCGCATGTGGAACTCCGATTAAGGTGTTTACATGTCCTAATAATTCGAAAGATTGCTCAGAAATCCAGGTGTTTTAATCAGCGTATGCTTACTTCGATTATGACCTTTACGCCAATTAAGGTAAGCAGAGTAAGGTGTTTACATGACTAATACCATACTCGGCCTACTGCCATCGAATTATTAGTGTGCATGTAAACGTACTCGTTGAAGTAATCACTGATCTGACGAGATTGGATAGGTAAAAGTAAGTGTTACCCAACACAGCTTCCACCAATCCACATTATGTCAAATGTGTTATTACTTCAAGGAAAGTAGGACAGCATTATTTTAGGTAATTGAACAGGGCAGTAATTACAAAGTAACTTGAAATATACATAACAGGCCTGTACATTATATGCTATGTATGGAATTCATTGCTTGATCCAAAGTCTGATTCATGTAAGCATGATTCAAAAGTCTATTCACAATTGCCCATTGTTAGACTTGAATAGTCGGTTTTGCTCACACCAAAATCACTGATTGAACCACATGAGATCGTAAGAGTGATTGAAAAAAGCTTTATTCCTATTCGGGGCACTCTTGGAGGCCAGGGTACAATCAGCGGGGCTTTGTGAGGCTCTGTCTGCAGCCGTTAATGACGGCTGGCACGAGCTGAGCAGAGAGATCAGAGCGTGCATGTTCTCCGTCAATAGACAGAGCAAGCACTCTGGAGATAACAGAGCCAGCACAGTGAATGTGTGGCTGTGAGTGACTGTGTATTTGCAAATGTGTGTGTGTGTGACTCTGTGTGTGTTCCGAGTGGAGCCTATTAGAGCGGGGAGCTGCTCCAGCCGCTGTCAAACTTTAAAAGAGAGGACCAGAGAAGATATTACCTGCAATGATGGGCTTTTGCCGACTAACGCTGCAGTGTTCAACTGTAAAGACTGGGCTCTATCAAACTGTCAGGATGTCAGACTTTTGTTAATTTATTAATTCATTTATCCTTCGTTTCATATTAGACATGAAGATGATAGGAAAGGGTTCCTTTTCCTTTTCCCCTCTTAACAACCTCCCTCCTCCTCCTCCTCCTCCTCCTCCTCTCCTCCCTCCTTTTATTCCTTGAGCGGTGAAACAACCGCTCATTTAAACTCTTGTTCCTTTAGGAGGAAAATATAAGCTTTTGTTTGGGGTTTCATTCACTCTCTATTCCATTTCCTGTCAAACTGGAGATGCAATCCTGTTCAGCATGTGCTCATTGTTGTAATCCCGGCAAGGGGACAATGGCCTTTCCTTTCCCCTCGCCTTCCCTCTGACAAATACCCCATCTTCCTCCTCTCACTGGATTATCGTGCTTAAATTTTTTCAGACCAATTACAGGGTTTTACACGCTGCCGGTTGTGAGGGAATTGATTACTGTTCAATCATTTCCCATATTTCCAATCCATTTATGCTAATTTGAGGGTTGAAAGAAGTTCAATGGAGCACTCAGTCAGTGCTATGTCCAGTGCATGTGTCACGGATACGGCCGAGGCTGCCCCTCCTCCTCGTTCGGGCAGGCTTCGGCGGTCGTGGTCACCGGAGTACTAGCCGCCACCGATCGATGTTTCTGTGTCTCACTAGTTCTGTCTGTATTGTTCACACCTGTTACTCATTAGGCTTATTAGTTTCCCTATATTACCTCTGTTTTCCCTCCTGAGTGTGTGCGTGATTGTTCTTTGTTACGTCGTCTGTTGAGCTGTTGTTTTGCTCTTCCCTGCGTGGAGGGTTTGCTGTGTTTACTTGGAGTCAAGTAAAGCCATTTATTCTCAGTTCTGTGTCCTGTGCCTGATTCCGTTTCCCCACTGCACCCAGACGCTGACAGAATCACGCACCCGTTATGGAGTCAGCAGGCACGCCCGATCCCAGCGCTTCGGTGGAGGAACGCATCCACCAGCACGCGACCATGCTGCAGCGACTAGGTTCGGCTCTGGATCAAGTGATCAACACCATGGGTCGATGGGAGAGAGTTGGGTTTTATACACCTCCTCCTTCGCCGATTTCTCTTCCATCCAGATCCTCAAACCCTGGGTCCAGTGGTCTTCGGCTCTCGCTCCCGAGGGAATACGATGGGACAGCTGCCGGGTGTAAGGGTTTCCTGCTCCAGGTGGAACTTTACCTGGCCACCATCCACCCAGCTCCCTCGGGATACGAGAGCGTGTCCGCCCTCATCTCCTGTCTGTCGGGCAGAGCCCTGGAATGGGCCAACGCGGAGTGGGGTGGAATAGACGCTGAGTCCGTTCGTTATGAGGACTTTACCCGCCGTTTCCGGGCAGTATTCGATCATCCGCCTGAGGGGAGAGCGGCGGGGGAGCGTCTGTTTCACCTCAGCCAGGGAATGAGGGGCGCACAGGAATACGCCCTGGATTTCAGGACACTGGCAGCCAGTGCGGGATTGAACGAGAGGGCCCTGATTGATCACTACCGATGCAGTCTACGGGAGGACGTTCGTCGGGAGCTGGCCTGCAGGGACACTAATCTTAACCTGGACCAGCTGGTAGATTTATCGATCCGGCTGGATAACCTGTTGGCTACCCGCGGACGTCCAGATCAGGGTCCGTCCAGTCCATCCCCCAGCACTTCCGAGTCCACACCTATGGAGCTTGGAAGTGCTGATGCGGAGAGACCGAGCAAGGGGGTGGTCTCCTGCACCAACTGTGGCCGCAGAGGACACACTGCGGGCCGGTGCAGGAGAAGACCCTCATGGAATCGAGGCAGCAGGCAGGGTTCTGGGGGATCATCCCAGGTGAGTAGGCACCCAACTCACCCAGAGCTCCCTGTTGCCCACATGATGATTAATGTTATTTTCCCTGAGTTTTCCCCACATTCCCAGCATAGGGCGCTCGTAGATTCCGGCGCAGCTGGGAATTTCATGGACAGATTGGTTGCGCATAGATTAGGGATTCCTATATTGCCGTTAGATGTGCCCTTCCCCATACGTGCACTAGATAGTCGCCCATTAGGGTCAGGTATGGTTAGGGAGGTCACAGCTCCACTTCGGATGGAGACACAGGGGGGTCATGAGGAGAGAATTAGTCTCTTCCTTATTGATACCCCTGCGTTTCCCGTGGTGCTGGGCCTTCCCTGGCTAGCCACCCATGACCCCAGTATTTCGTGGCAACAGAGGGCTCTTAAGGGATGGTCACCTCAGTGCTCGGGAAGGTGTGTAGGTGTTTCCGTAGGGGCAACCACGGTGGAGAGTCCAAACCATGTCTCCCCAATGCACATTCCCTCAGAATATGCCGATTTGGCTCTCGCCTTCTGTAAAAGGAAGGCAACTCAATTACCACCCCATCGACGAGGGGATTGTGCGATAGATCTCCGTGAGGGTGCTGCACTTCCCAGGAGTCATGTGTATCCTCTGTCACAGGAGGAGATGGTGGCTATGGAGACATGTCACCGAATCTCTGGGACAGGGATACATTCGGCCCTCCACTTCCCCTGCCTCCTCGAGTTTCTTTTTTGTGAAGAAAAAGGATGGAGGTTTATGCCCGTGCATTGACTATCGAGGTCTAAATCAGATAACCATAAAATACAGTGTGACGTCACGAGAGGCTACACAGCTTTCAGCGGGATTGCTCAAGTAGTGCAAGGAGACAAGGTTCAAACAAACCAAGGATTTTATTAAAGGTCTTGGGAAACTAACGAAAGTATAACACAATACTGTTCTCTGGTGGCTCTTAAGGGCTAACAGTTCAGGGATGTCTCTTCCACATCCAAAATCATAACTCTCCCTCGCTCAAATAACTTTTCCCCAGTCTTACTGTCTTCCACGTTGCAGCTAGTGGCCAACCCAGCAAAACGTCCTTCCAAATGTCCCACACGTATTTCCACAGGTGCATATATCCAAAGGTGAGTATTTCCCAAAGGTAAGTATCTCCAAATCCTTATATTCCTCATGGAAGTGGACGTGCAGCACTCTTGTCCTCCAGAGAGCCCAGCCTGGAGACCGTGTCTCTTCCCTTCAACAAACCTTCAGCTCATCAGCTCCTGATTGGTTTCAGCTGCGTGGGAAGATTGGCCATAGAGGGTTGGAGTTCCCGACCATACCAGCAGATGGAGCCATAGCTGTCTGGGTTTGCAGCCATCTCAGGGGGATGTAACGTCCCTCCAGGACACAGCCTCTCGTGACATCACACATCCCCCTCCTCGGGACCGACGTCCTCGTCGGGGTAAAGGCAGCGAAGAAGGCATCACGCCGGGAGAGGGCGTCCGCATTGCCATGGTGCTTGCCAGACTGCTCTCTCTTCAACTCCTCCGACTCTAGGACCAGGGACTCAGCCTCCTGTTGTCTCTCCTTGAGTTTCTTACTGAACGCATCAGCCTTGGTTTTAGCAGAGTTTAGCTTCTGTTGAGCAGCTTTCAGTTCCTTCTCTCTCTCTGCCTCCGCATTCTTCATCTTGTTCTCCAACACCTTGTACTTCTCCTCTGCCTTCTTCTGGACCTCCTTACTACTGCGCAGGGTCTCCTCACACTCCTCGATGGTCCTGCGCAGCCTCTCCAGCTCCTCCTGTTGCTTATGGAAGGAGCTCTGTTGGAGTTTAGCCTGGAGGATATCTAACTCTTCTGTCTTCATGTCTAACTGTTGCTTTAACAAACGATACCTCTCAGCGGTCCCCTTCAGACCAGACAGTTCTTTGTCCAGATTCTGTAGCTCCGTCTCTGTGTCGGTCTGGGCACCTGCCATCCCTATCAGAGCCCGGGCGGGAGTGAGTAACTCGGAGGATTGCACCGGAGCCTTCCCAGGATGAGTCTTGCCTCTCCGTTTCCGAGGTACTCGGGTTATCCTCTCCTGAGACTCTCTCCAGAGTGGGTAAAAGGCTGGGCAGTCTCGTCCAATTAGGACAGGGACGGGGAGGGAATCAACCACCCCCGCTCGTCGTGTGTATGGTTCCCCGTGTGCTGGTCATTGTAAGTTCAGTAATGGGGTATTCTCTGGTGTCCCCATGGACACAGGAAACTGGGAGGACTTTCCCCGGGGTCAGACACGTTGGGCCCACCAAATCCTTACGCACCAGGGTGGCCCGGCTACCAGAATCCAGTAAGGCCTCCACATCATGGTGATTCACAGTTACCGGGCAGGTGGGGGGGTCGATCTGGGCCGCCATCTACGACTCCCAAGAGCGAGGCAAAACGGTGTGTGGGTGCTGAGCTGGAGGACTCCGCAGTGGGCATAGGTTCATCGGCTGGTTTCCCACACTGCCAGGAGATATGTCCCATCTCCCCACACCGGTAACACTGTCGAGTTTCCCCCTCCTGGTGTACTCTTCTTGGACCCGCCTGGTTTCTGGCTCCCCCTGGAGCCGGGATAAGTCCTGACGTGGCTGGGTTCGAGACCTTGGGGTCCTTTGGACGGGTTCTTCCCCTTTGTAGTGGGGCCGCACTCCTGGGGTCTTTTCGGGAAGCATTCAGCATCTCCGCTGTGGCCTGGTACTTTTCCACAGCTTCCACGGTCAGATCAGCCGTGGTCAAGGCCTGTTGACTGATGAACCGTTTTTGCCTCATAAGGCAGGGCGCGTGAGGTAACGATCCACCACAACGGCCTCCACCACCGCCGCTGCTGTATTCCTCTGCGGATCCAGCCATTTCCTTGCGATTCGGACAAGTTCATGCATCTGCGCCCGAGGAGGTTGGTCTGGTTGGAAGGTCCAGCTGTGAAAGCGCTGGGCCATACCAAACTTTGTGAGTCCATATCTGCTGAGGATCTCAGACTTCAGGGCATCATAGTCAGTAACCTGGTCAGGGCCCAGGTCCCGGACAGCATTCAGCGATTCCCCGGTTAGAAAGGGGGCTAACAGACCAACCCACTGTTGCTTGGGCCAGGCTTCCCTAGTGGCCGTGGCCTCAAATGCATGCAGGTATGCCTCAATGTCATCGGTAGCTCCCATCTTAGATATAAAGTCACTTGCCTTTATTGGGCGGGTATTTTGGACCACCCTCTGTCTCTGCAACTGCAATTCCTCTGCCTTCAGAAGGTTGGCTTTCTTTTGCTCCTCCAAGAGAGCCACGTTTGCTTGCATCTGGGCTTGCTGGCCAGCAACAAGGGCTTTCAATATGTCCTCCATTTCAGTCGGGCGGGGAGCCTCACGGCCAACTTGGAAAACTGGGTGATCAAACCTTCGGGTATCCTCCTCTGACATGCACTATTAACGCTTGAGCGTGCCCGTATTCTCCACCATCTGTGACGTCACGAGAGGCTACACAGCTTTCAGCGGGATTGCTCAAGTAGTGCAAGGAGACAAGGTTCAAACAAACCAAGGATTTTATTAAAGGTCTTGGGGAAACTAACGAAAGTATAACACAATACTGTTCTCTGGTGGCTCTTAAGGGCTAACAGTTCAGGGATGTCTCTTCCACATCCAAAATCATAACTCTCCCTCGCTCAAATAACTTTTCCCCAGTCTTACTGTCTTCCACGTTGCAGCTAGTGGCCAACCCAGCAAAACGTCCTTCCAAATGTCCCACACGTATTTCCACAGGTGCATATATCCAAAGGTGAGTATTTCCCAAAGGTAAGTATCTCCAAATCCTTATATTCCTCATGGAAGTGGACGTGCAGCACTCTTGTCCTCCAGAGAGCCCAGCCTGGAGACCGTGTCTCTTCCCTTCAACAAACCTTCAGCTCATCAGCTCCTGATTGGTTTCAGCTGCGTGGGAAGATTGGCCATAGAGGGTTGGAGTTCCCGACCATACCAGCAGATGGAGCCATAGCTGTCTGGGTTTGCAGCCATCTCAGGGGGATGTAACGTCCCTCCAGGACACAGCCTCTCGTGACATCACAACAGCTATCCTCTTCCTCTCATTGCTAGTATGACGGAGTCATTGCACGGGGCACGCTTCTTCACAAAATTGGACCTCAGGAGCGCGTACAATCTGATCCGTATCCGTGAGGGGGACGAGTGGAAGACGGCATTTAGTACCACCTCTGGTCACTATGAGTACCTCGTCATGCCGTACGGGTTGATGAATGCTCCCTCAGTCTTTCAATCCTTTGTCGATGAGATTTTCAGGGACCTGCATGGACAGGGTGTAGTGGTGTATATAGATGATATTCTCATATACTCCGCTACACGCGATGAGCATGTGTCCCTGGTGCGCAAGGTGCTTGGTAGACTGTTGGAGCATGACCTGTACGTTAAGGCTGAGAAATGTCTGTTCTTCAGACAGTCCGTCTCCTTCTTAGGATACCGCTCGAGATGGAGTGTGACCGCATTTCAGCCATGCGTAATTGGCCGACTCCTACCATGGTAAAGGAGGTGCAGCGATTTTTGGGTTTTGCCAACTACTAACGGAGATTTATCCGGGGCTTTCGCCAGGTAGCAGCTCCCATAACCTCTTTGCTAAAGGGCGGTTTGGTGCGCCTGCAGTGGTCAGCGGAGGCGAACAGGGCTTTTGCTCAGCTGAAGGTGCTGTTCACCACGGCTCCCGTGCTGGCTCATCCGGATCCGTCCTTGCAATTCATAGTCGAGGTGGACGCGTCCGAGGCGGGGATAGGAGCTGTACTGTCTCAGCGCTCGAGTACGCCTCCCAAACTCCGCCCCTGTGCTTTCTTCTCGAAGAAGCTCAGCCCGGCGGAGCAAAACTACGACGTTGGGTATCGGGAGCTGTTAGCTGTTGGGAAAGCTCTTAAGGTGTGGAGACATTGGCTTGAGGGGGCTAAACACCCTTTTCTCATTTTGACTGACCACCGCAATCTGGAGTACATTCGGGCAGCGAGGAGACTGAATCTTCGTCAGGCAAGGTGGGCCATGTTTTTCACGCGTTTTGTGTTCACCCTATCATATAGACTAGGTTCCCAGAATGCTAAGGCAGATGCTCTGTCCCGGCTATATGACTCAGAGGATCGGACCAGGGAGCCTACTGCCATACTCCCTGGTGGCGCCG
This sequence comes from Coregonus clupeaformis, assembly GCF_020615455.1. Taxonomy (NCBI): domain Eukaryota; kingdom Metazoa; phylum Chordata; class Actinopteri; order Salmoniformes; family Salmonidae; genus Coregonus; species Coregonus clupeaformis. Next base: position 338,096 of record NW_025533711.1, read on the forward strand.
GTGGTATGGGAGGTTGACGCGGACATCGAGCGGGCGTTACGCACGCAGCCCACTCCCCCCCAATGTCCAGTGGATCGTGCGTACGTTCCGTCCGAGGTTCGCGATCGTTTGATTTATTGGGCTCACACGTCACCTTCTGGCCATCCTGGCATTGGTCGGACAGTGCGCTGTCTTAGTGGGAAGTACTGGTGGCCCACTTTAGCTCAGGACGTGAGGGTTTATGTTTCTTCCTGTTCGGTGTGCGCTCAGTGCAAGGCACCTAGACACCTGCCCAGAGGTAAATTACAACCTCTCCCCGTTCCACAGCGGCCGTGGTCACACCTATCGGTGGACTTTGTAACAGATCTTCCTCCGTCACAGGGTAACACCACGATCCTGGTCGTTGTGGATCGGTTTTCTAAGTCCTGTCGTCTCATTCCTTTGCCCGGTCTCCTTACTGCCCTACAGACCGCAGAGGCCCTGTTCACACACGTCTTCCGGCACTACGGGGTGCCTGAGGATATAGTGTCTGATCGGGGTCCCCAGTTCACATCGAGGGTCTCGGTCAGCCTGACCTCAGGTTTTCATCCCGAGAGTAATGGGCAGGTGGAAAGAGTAAACCAGGATGTGGGTAGATTTCTGAGGTTGTATTGCCAGGACCGGCAGGGGGATTGGTCAGTTTACATCCCCTGGGCAGAAATGGCACAAAATTCCCTCCGCCACTCCTCCACTGACCTGTCTCCCTTTCAGTGTGTACTAGGTTACCAGCCGGTCCTGGCACCGTGGCATCAGAGCCAGATCGAGGCTCCTGCGGTGGATGAATGGTTTCGGCGCTCGGAGGAGACATGGAACGCTGCCCATGTACGCCTGCAAAGGGCAATTAGGAGACAGAAGGCGAGTGCCGACCGCCACCGCAGTGAGGCTCCGGTTTATGCACCGGGGGACCGGGTCTGGCTCTCGACCCGAAACCTGCTACTTCGCAGGTGTCGACGCACGGCTGGAGCCGCGCGTCGGGGGGTTGGGGTACTGTCACGGATTCGGCCGAGGCTGCCCCTCCTCCTCGTTCGGGCAGGCTTCGGTGGTCGTCGTCACCGGAGTACTAGCTGCCACCGATCGATGTTTCTGTGTCTCACTAGTTCTGTCTGTATTGTTCACACCTGTTACTCATTAGGCTTATTAGTTTCCCTATATTACCTCTGTTTTCCCTCCTGAGTGTGTGCGTGATTGTTCTTTGTTACGTCGTCTGTTGAGCTGTTGTTTTGCTCTTCCCTGCGTGGAGGGTTTGCTGTGTTTACTTGGAGTCAAGTAAATCCATTTATTCACAGTTCTGTGTCCTGCACCTGATTCCGTTTCCCCACTGCACCCAGACGCTGACAGCATGGGCCTGAATGTGATCTGGCAGCATTGTGATTTGCTAATCATAGGGATCAGAGGGAACATTCCAGACAACTTTGACACCGACAGCGGCACACACTTCTTTGTCAAATAATCTCTACCTTTCCGTCATATTCAACCCCATGAACGGTTATTTACTTGCCATTTTCAGATTTTTTCCCATCCCTTGAATTCCCCCCTACATTCCTTCCCATGGCTGTGCCAGTCATCTGTACACCTTGGTGTTGAAAAAACTGCACATGGAAATGGGCTGGTGATTGCCTCCCTTGGTGGTGATGGATGGTTTGAGAGGAGGATTTGAGTGATCTCCCCACAGACATAGCCCCTCCTTGGGGGTTGATTAGCTATAGAGCAGGCTGCCACGCTGGCTGAACAGCCCCGCTCAGCCTCACTCAGCCCTGTCAGGGACCCATTGATTGCAGGGTGCTTCAGAAATCAGCCCGCCGCTCTGCCTTGTCGTCCAGGGCTAACATGCTATCAGGTGGGAGAATGCACAATGCATTACTTTTCCATTTGCCGGTGAATATGCACATTTGAAAATGTTTCACGCACTTCAACTTGGGATGGTGGGGGAGGGATGGTCAGTCAGCCTGTCTGAAGGATCTGCATGGGAGGATACTGTCAGGGTGTCCTTGAGTGACGCATTATGACAAGGCATTCTATATTGTCGTATATTGTCCCTATCAATGTCAAAATGTATCCCTCCTCTGTGGTTAGTAGTCCTCCCTCTGAAGCTTGAAAGACATTACAGAGACACATTAAAGGCTGAGAGTTTTGGTGTCTGTGGAGGAAATCTCTCTGAGATATGCTGTTATGTAACACAGTGTATTATTGTGCAAACAGAGAGCAGGAATGCATTAGTTGTTCTCCGTCGGGTGTCTGAGCTTGAGCAATGGATGTCAAAGAGGGCGGCTTCTCTCACTGTCACCGGTGCCGCCAGCTGAAAATGGGACTCACGTAATGACTTTTTTAACAAGGCAGTTGTAATAGAATATCTATACTGGCATTCATAAACATTTTGTCAAGAGACATGATTGAAATTAAAATGATTCTGAAATGAGAGTTCCAGCTCAGGTTATTGGTTCTTCTGTCGCTCATTTATATCAACTATTGGAGGACTGCAATTTATTTAATCGCAGATTCTATTAATTCAGACTTCGGATTCATCCTCGCCGATCTTTTATGACTGTTGCAATTTGTTTCATTGGCTGTTGGTGTTAGTCACTTCATACTACTTCAACGGTTCAACCTAGGACAAACCCAACACATTTGAATGCATGTATAACTGCACCGAAGAGTGTTCTAGACTAGCCTGAATCATATCTATTCCATAACACTCAGTCTAGTAACACATGTAGACTACACACTGTACATGTACAGACTGCTGTACATGCTGTCGAACAAACAAACACACAAGCACAGTCGCTACCTGGCAAACCGTCTCTGCCCTCCCGTTGTCCATCCTTCTGCCTCTAGTCAAGGGCGCAGCAGGCTTGCCTTGGCCACACAAGCATGTCCAGGCTTGTTGACTCACCGGGTAGCTGGGACAACCTCCAGTCACTCAATCCAGCAGCTGCTTTCACTCAACCAAGACAGGAACACACAAGATGACACCATGCTACTGTGTCTCTTATAGGGTTTTTGTCATCCAAAACACTGTCAATAAAATACAACTTTATTGTCCATCGAAGCGAAAATTAGTATTTTTAATGTCTGTTCTGATGTTCTTCTGTCTAGACCTGTAGTGGTATTTCAACTGCAAAAAGATGACGAAATTACCATGACCCTCTTGATGTGTGCAATTGCATTTAGCTGGCTGCAAGCTTTTATCCCATTTTTGAAGAGAAGTGGGGGACTGTGACCACATGCTCATTCATGTCCAGTCGGAAATATGTCTCTTTATTCAGACATCGCACAGTCATACTGTGGATAAAATCACTCCCCCCGAATCCCATGTTTGTTGCTATCCACGTCCTATATTTCCTTTTGCTTCTTTCAAGGGGAAATGCATGTTTTCCAAGTAATTTGGTTGGATGCCAGTCTCCCTCACCCCTCCAGCTACAGCACTGTATAATCTTCTATATCTAGCTATGTTGTTCCGCCGCCATTAAAATGTCAGTCAGTTTAAGCCATTCCCAACACCGAGCTCCTACTATATGTTTACCAGACATTTTGTATTAACCCTACTCTTTTCTCAGTGCTCCTTTGACAAAGATTATAGTGTCACATCACTTGAATGGTATAGGTTTCACTGTCTCCCATGTGCCTGTAATAGACGTTGTGACGTCACGAGAGGCTACACAGCTTTCAGCGGGATTGCTCAAGTAGTGCAAGGAGACAAGGTTCAAACAAAACAGGGATTTTATTATAGGTCTTGGGAAATTAACGAAAATATAACAAAATTCTGTTCTCTTGTGGCTCTTTAAGGGTTAACAGTTCAGGGATGTCTCTTCCACATCCAAAATCATAATTCTCACTCGCTCAGATAACTTTTCCCCAGCCTTACTGTAGTCCACGTTGCAGCTAGTGGCCAACCCAGCAAAAAGTCCTTCCAAATGGCTCTCACGTATTTCCACAGGTGCATATATCCAAAGGTGAGTATTTCCCAAAGGTAAGTATCTCCAAATCCTTATATTCCTCATGGAAGTGGACGTGCAGCACTCTTGTCCTCCAGAGAGCCCAGGTTGGAGACTGTGTCTCTTCACCCCCAAACCTTCAGCTCATCAGCTCCTCATTTGTTTCAGCTGCGTGGGAAGATTGGCCATAGAGGGGTGGAGTTCCCGACCATACCAGCAGATGGAGCCATAGCTGTCTGGGTTTGCAGCCACCTCAGGGGGATGTAACGTCCCTCCAGGACACAGCCTCTCGTGACATCACACATCCCCCCTCCTCGGGACCGACGTCCTCGTCGGGGTAAAGGCAGCGAAGAAGGCATCACGCCGGGAGAGGGCGTCCGCATTGCCGTGGTGCTTGCCAGCCTGCTCTCTCTTCAACTCCTCCACCTCTAGGACCAGGGACTCAGCCTCCTGTTGTCTCTCCTTGAGTTTCTTACTGAACGCATCAGCCTTGGTTTTAGCAGAGTTTAGCTTCTGTTGAGCAGCTTTCAGTTCCTTCTCTCTCTCTGCCTCCGCATTCTTCATCTTGTTCTCCAACACCTTGTACTTCTCCTCTGCCTTCTTCTGGACCTCCTTACTACTGCGCAGGGTCTCCTCACACTCCTCGATGGTCCTGCGCAGCCTCTCCAGCTCCTCCTGTTGCTTATGGAAGGAGCTCTGTTGGAGTTTAGCCTGGAGGATATCTAACTCTTCTGTCTTCATGTCTAACTGTTGCTTTAACAAACGATACCTCTCAGCGGTCCCCTTCAGACCAGACAGTTCTTTGTCCAGATTCTGTAGCTCCGTCTCTGTGTCGGTCTGGGCACCTGCCATCCCTATCCGAGCCCGGGCGGGAGTGAGTAACTCGGAGGATTGCACCGGAGCCTTCCCAGGATGAGTCTTGCCTCTCAGTTTCCGAGGTACTCGGGTTATCCTCTCCTGAGACTCTCTCCAGAGTGGGTAAAAGGCTGGGCAGTCTCGTCCAATTAGGACAGGGACGGGGAGGGAATCAACCACCCCCGCCGTCGTGTGTATGGTTCCCCGTGTGCTGGTCATTGTAAGTTCAGTAATGGGGTATTCTCTGGTGTCCCCATGGACACAGGAAACTGGGAGGACTTTCCCCGGGGTCAGACACGTTGGGCCCACCAAATCCTTACGCACCAGGGTGGCCCGGCTACCAGAATCCAGTAAGGCCTCCACATCATGGTGATTCATAGTTACCGGGCAGGTGGGGGGTCGATCTGGGCCGCCATCTACGACTCCCAAGAGCGAGGCAAAACGGTGTGTGGGTGCTGAGCTGGAGGACTCCGCAGTGGGCATAGGTTCATCGGCTGGTTTCCCACACTGCCAGGAGATATGTCCCATCTCCCCACACCGGTAACACTGTCGAAGTTTCCCCCTCCTGGTGTACTCTTCTTGGACCCGCCTGGTTTCTGGCTCCCCCTGGAGCCGGGATAAGTCCTGACGTGGCTGGGTTCGAGACCTTGGGGTCCTTTGGACGGGTTCTTCCCATTTGGGGTGGGGCCGCACTCCTGGGGTCTTTTCGGGAAGCATTCAGCATCTCCGCTGTGGCCTGGTACTTTTCCACAGCTTCCACGGTCAGATCAGCCGTGGTCAAGGCCTGTTGACTGATGAACCGTTTTGCCTCATAAGGCAGGGCGCGTGAGGTAACGATCCACCACAACGGCCTCCACCACCGCCGCTGCTGTATTCCTCTGCGGATCCAGCCATTTCCTTGCGATTCGGACAAGTTCATGCATCTGCGCCCGAGGAGGTTGGTCTGGTTGGAAGGTCCAGCTGTGAAAGCGCTGGGCCATACCAAACTTTGTGAGTCCATATCTGCTGAGGATCTCAGACTTCAGGGCATCATAGTCAGTAACCTGGTCAGGGCCCAGGTCCCGGACAGCATTCAGCGATTCCCCGGTTAGAAAGGGGGGCTAACAGACCAACCCACTGTTGCTTGGGCCAGGCTTCCCTAGTGGCCGTGGCCTCAAATGCATGCAGGTATGCCTCAATGTCATCGGTAGCTCCCATCTTAGATATAAAGTCACTTGCCTTTATTGGGCGGGTATTTTGGACAACCCTCTGTCTCTGCAACTGCAATTCCTCTGCCTTCAGAAGGTTGGCTTTCTTTTGCTCCTCCAAGAGAGCCACGTTTGCTTGCATCTGGGCTTGCTGGCCAGCAACAAGGGCTTTCAATATGTCCTCCATTTCAGTCGGCGGGGAGCCTACGGCCAACTTGGAAAACTGGGTGATCAAACCTTCGGTATCCTCCTCTGACATGCACTATTAACGCTTGAGCGTGCCCGTATTTTCCACCATCTGTGACGTCACGAGAGGCTACACAGCTTTCAGCGGGATTGCTCAAGTAGTGCAAGGAGACAAGGTTCAAACAAAACAGGGATTTTATTATAGGTCTTGGGAAATTAACGAAAATATAACAAAATTCTGTTCTCTTGTGGCTCTTTAAGGGTTAACAGTTCAGGGATGTCTCTTCCACATCCAAAATCATAATTCTCACTCGCTCAGATAACTTTTCCCCAGCCTTACTGTAGTCCACGTTGCAGCTAGTGGCCAACCCAGCAAAAAAGTCCTTCCAAATGGCTCTCACGTATTTCCCACAGGTGCATATATCCAAAGGTGAGTATTTCCCAAAGGTAAGTATCTCCAAATCCTTATATTCCTCATGGAAGTGGACGTGCAGCACTCTTGTCCTCCAGAGAGCCCAGGTTGGAGACTGTGTCTCTTCACCCCCCCAAACCTTCAGCTCATCAGCTCCTCATTTGTTTCAGCTGCGTGGGAAGATTGGCCATAGAGGGGTGGAGTTCCCGACCATACCAGCAGATGGAGCCATAGCTGTCTGGGTTTGCAGCCACCTCAGGGGGATGTAACGTCCCTCCAGGACACAGCCTCTCGTGACATCACAACGTGTGCCCTATTGCGGTAGAATAGCATTGGAAAATAAATCCACAATCATATTCTGCACAGCATTTGCATAAGAAGTGGAAGGCTGTCGCAGTCGAGTATCTTGTAGTAACATTATACATTTGTTCAGCAAAGAATGTTTGTCAAAGACGGGGAAGCTTGAGAGAAAATATTGGCTTTGTCAAGGGCCCCTGAAGAGTGTTGTAATCAGAGGGAAATAACATGCTAGCTAATGCTACTGCAGCACGCGGGTGTGTATGTGAATGTGTGTGTGTGTGTTTGAGTGCCATGCTTTTCGGAAGATAAGCTGGGGACTTTGAATACCAGTAATTCATTTGTTCCCGCATTGGGCATAGATATGGTGGAGGGGGGGTGATGCCTGTGGTGGCATGTCTCTCCCTCTTCCAGACACATGCACTCTCTCTCTCTCTTTCTCTCCCCCTCCCCTCTCTCTCTCTCTCTCTCCCTCGCTCTCTCTCCCCCACACGCACATGCCCTCAATTTCTCTCTCTCCCTCTTTCTCTCCCCCAACACACACATACCTGTACATGCCCTCTCTCTCTCTCCTTCTCTCCCCGACACACGTATATGCACTCTCTTTTCCTCTCCCCACACTGCCTCTCTCTACACTATCTCTCTCTTCGTCTCTCTCCCCCACACTGCCTCTCTCTACTCTCTCTCTCTCTCTCTCTCTCTCTCTCTCTCTCTCTCTCTTATATATATATATATATATATATATATATATATATATATATTTGCCAGTATGAGTGTTTTTAACTCAAAGGTTGTGAGAGATAAGGGGACATAGTCTACCCTTGATATGGCCAGTCAGCCAAACTAAACTCAGCCTCTCAAAGTGTCACGCTCTCTGTAGTGCTGACCAGAGGGAAAAAACATCTGAAAAATCTGCAGGTGCACACACACACACGTACACACGTACACACACACACACACACACACACACACACACACACACACACACACACACACACACACACACACACACGTACACACACGTACACACACACACACAGGACAAGAAGAGCAATGCGGCTTGGGGTAGTTTATCATGCTCAACGGCAGTGGAGCAGTGATCATAAAGTCATAATACAGTAAATAAGGTTGTTTCAGCCTCTGACCTACGGAGGTAAAAGAGTCCGCCGTGACTCCAGAAGTCAGATGAGATAGGTCTTCACAACATTTTGTCATATTGAGATAGCCTACATGAACAACATACACATTATTATGACATTTGAGCATGCAACTCATCCATATTACCTTATTTGTTAGACCTCTTATAAGCCTTCCACCATCTTATGTTCTGACCCTTACGTTTGTCATATGAACTACAGTATGTGACTCCAGAGGCTACAGCAAGCAGCTTTCTACTGCAATTAAAATGTTATTTTCTACTCCATTCATAATACACTTTCATAGACTTCCCTCTGCAGATTCCTGATAGCGTCTCCCTGCAGGACACAGTTACAGTAGAGAGAACCATTCAAAGCAAGGCATATCATTCAGTTGACAAGTAGTTCTAACTGTGTGCCTGTCTGTGTGCCTGCGAGCATGAGTTTTTAAGAACACTGGTTATATCATAGCCTGTATCTTAATATGAGGAACATCCTTAGTCACTCTTAAGCCACATGGAAATCAGCAAGGGTGGCTGTCGACACGTGTACATCGTTTGCATCCCAAATGGCAGCCTATTCCCTATGTAGTGCAGTACTTTTGAAAGTAGTGCACTATGTAGGCATTAGGGTGCCATTTGGAAGGCAGGAATTGTGATTAACATGTCCAGAGGCTGGAGGAGCTGCAATTAAGGTCCATTCGAGGTCAAGGAGAAATATGGCAGCCATTTTTTGTCTTCTCTGAATGTGGAGAAGGGGACATTTTCTCAGTGCTCATGTAATACATGATTACTCTCTAGAAATATTTGAAACTCTATTGTGACATTTAGACAGTAGGGAGCGGATAATGACTTCTCTTGTGGTTATGCTTTTGCAAACAATGTTCTCTCTAAATGTCTCTCAGATCCATCCCACCCGCTGATTTACAGTAAAAACAGATGCTGATTAGCCATATTTCATCCAATGAGAAGGCCCACTTTGTCCCTCTTCAAAATGAATCTCTGATGTTCAACAATTTTATTCAATCTTTTGGGCATTTCCCATTTCCCTTTATCCCCATTGACAATGTGTAATTGGAGTAGCAGATTCCTCTGCTTTTATTACTACATCCACCCTCAATGTTTTTGAAAATAAATTAAACTTGTCAAAGTAATCGTACTGGGAAGGAACAGACAATGCTGTCTATCCAAAGCATTGATGTGGGCCTTATAAGGCAGCCATGGTTACATTTAGCTGTTCTCGTATTTAAAAAAATCTACTTGATTCACTGTGCTACTTCCCAAACATGCACAGAGGCACTTACACATTCACCCACCTGCAGAGACACACATACACATGGACACACCACAAGCACACACACACACACACACACACACACACACACACACACACACACACACACACACACACACACACACACACACACACACACACACACACACACACACACACACACACACACACACACAGATGCATACAAGCACACACACTACACACTGAAGGGTATACTGCATTTCTTCAACCCTGCAGAGGAGAGGGAGGTGAAGAATATGAGACAAATGGTCCATTATATAAACTTGATCTGTTCTGTGGCGGCAAACATCAACAACCCCATTTAATCCCTCCTCCCTGTTTGGGGCCTCCACCTTTCATCACTTTCTTGTCAAGCATAGCAGACAGCCTAATATGAGAGGGCAAGAACAGTGTAAACAGTGGGCAGATTTGAGATGTATCACTGTAATGGAGTAATTACCCGGCAGTGGGGAACTGCACAAGGGCGCTAACCAACACTCCGGCGTTTGCATTAGGGTCGACCTCTATGAAGATCAAAAGGAATGTCCAAATATGGTATTTCATTTTTTATCACCTAACCCCTATTGCCCTCATTTTTTTGTTAAACACCTGGTAACCACGGGACAGCTTCTCCTCAGCTTTTTCTTTCTTTCTATTGGAAACCAGAGGCTGCATGGGGAACGTGAAATTGGTAGACTGCTCGCAGTTGCGGCCGCCTCTGTATTGAAAACGAATTATTAGATTTAATGGTATGTAGGGGAGAGAAAAGCAATGAATAAATAACAGGTTATAAAGGCGCGGAATTCAAATCAGCCTCGGATTCAATTTGTCGACAGAATGGTAATAGGGAGACCAGAGAGGGGAGGCAGAGAGCGGTGCGATTCTCTCCGCCCACCAGTGTCACACCGTGCTAATTCATGTTTCATGCTCGGCAAATGCAGGCCAAACCGCTATTTTCTCCCTTCAACCATTGCCTGCCATTAGAGTTATCTTTTTTTCCCTCCTTTTTTTTCAAAGAGCTCCCCCTCTTTAAAAGCATTAGCCGTGGATGATAGCAATTTTACGAGGGGGTTCGAGAATAAACGTCCAGAGCTTAATGGCCCTTCCGTGAGCCGGTGAGTTGTTTGCGAGGCCGCAACACATTCATCGGCTACAGGGACTAGTTGGGCCTCCTTTTCATGGCTCCCGTGTAGCAGCACATCCTTATGGCTTCTTCAAAGCACTTTGGCGCCACGCTAGCAGAAAGTGTGTGGATAAGAAAAGAAGCAGACTGTAAATGCCCTGCTAATGACTCTCAGCAGGACTACCCTTGTATCGTTTATGAAGCGGGGAAAAAGGTCTGCATCATTATACAGCGCCCATCTGAATTCCACCGGCAGCATGATGCTCAACAAAGAGAATCCCCTCCTGGCGAATTGTGCATAATGGGACACATTAGCGTATCGTTAGCCTGCTAGCGTTGCCTGGAGGTCAAGCCAGTGCTTCGATGTTCATGCTGAAGAACTCCTGTGTCTCCAGATGGTAATTAAGTCATTTCTGAACAGACAAACACTAGTAGCTAGAAACGCTTGCAGACACATTTGGGTGTGTAGTTCACATGATGTTGCGGCATTGTTGGTTTGTTGAAGAATTGTAAACTTGAGTTAAAGGGAAAATCCACTCTAAAACTCTTTTGGCATTTGGCATTAGTCCACTGTTGATACAGTCCCTAAAGCTGAAATGCAAAACATTTTGGGACTGTATCAACAAAAGATAGTTTGGGGGGATTTTCCCTTTAATGTAGGCTGTGCGTCTAACGGTTAGTCTTCTAAAGAAGATTCTGGCTCTTTAGTCTATACTGCATCCAGCTGAAGGTGAATAGGTGAACTCAACGATCTATTCCAAGCTCTCCAGTGGCCATTGTGTTGGTCTTTGAGCGAAGGTAGTGAAGGATGGACCTTTTTGTGGGAGATTTCTTTGAAGCTCTGGTCCATTGTCAAGCCTCCTATTGGGCACACTCCTCAGAACTATGACTCATTGTCCCTCATCTCTCCACTTAAAGCTTGAAAAATGGAGCAGGCAACCTAAGTTTAGAGCACTACAATCTGCAAAAAATGTGCGCTGTAGGATGTTGAGTATTTCCATTGTGTCACTCAGTGCCTGGAACATCAAACACTTGAGTATGAAGATAGAGGAAATTAAACTACATGGCAACATTAATGATTTGAATGATTCAAGGCAACAGAGAGTTTTTGCTACAGGTTCCCAGCTCCAGGAGTAGACACAGTGTCACCACCACGCTATAAGAAGATGGTTAAATGATAGAGGGGCATGATTACGGTATTGTCAGTTAGAGGGATGTAGGGCTGGGTAGACAGAGGCAGAGATGGATAGTGAGGAAGATGGATCGTAAGCACGATGATTGTTGAGAGGGATAGACGGGTGGACAAAGTGAGAGATAGATGGGGAGAGCTAAAGAAAGGAGTGCACAGGGAGGAGGGGCCTAATGCAGCTGCAGCAGCTACGTACCAGGCTCTATCTAGTACTCACTCAGCTATTCTCTCACAATAAGGCAGTGCCCTAAAATATCAATTGATTTCAGTCGCTTCCAAAATGATACGGACTGGCGTTAGTCATCATGGAGTTTACTATGGCCAAAATATATCAAAAGCAAACATGATAGGCTGGCCCTAAAAGAACACCTGTTCATCGAGAACCTTATTTTTGATATTGTGACGTCTTTCCATTGTAAATCAATGATAACGGGAGGTTCCATCGTTCAGTCTGAAAGCAAATGTGGGTGGAAGGTGTAGAAGCGAGGGATTGTCAGGCTAACAAGTGAGGGTAAGTTAGTGGATAATGGGAAAGTCATCTGTGAGAGATGAGTATCAATTATAGGCACTTAGGGCGCTAATGATCAGAAAAAGGATCCTAATGAGGATATGTGAAGGTGGTGTCGCATTTCCCAGAGTCAAGAGTGGCGCGTTAAGATTCCAACAGAGTGCTGATAGCTATGAATACACAAATGTCCTCACGCCTGCTGTCAAGGTCGTCAGACAGCACAATGCAATTAACACTATTCCAAGGTTGGAACATGTCTCTCATCTCTTACTGCATGAGATGGAACTGCTGTGCTGCTGCTGGCTTGCAATGACAAGATTTGCTGCTGACTGTGTTGGTCGGTTTTGCAGTGCACTATGGGGCCTGGTAGTCAACATAAAAATTTTCTAGCAGAGCGCAGTGGGGTAGCTAACTGACTGTAAATAAATAAATGCTTTCACCAAACAGTTAGCCAAGATGGTTAGCTAGCACACTAAAGTTGTTTATAGTTAGCTAGCAACCACTCCTACAGTCGATTGCTAGCTAATGTAATGCTGTTGTATCACAAACGTGCAAAAAAATGACAATGTTTCTCCAGTATTTACATTTGACACATTGTGAAATAATCCCTTTTTTAAAAGTGTTTTCGAATAGGGACTCAAGCACCCTCTATCTGTAATATTAAAATGCAATTTTCTATTTTCACTAGTTGTTATGGTCATCTTAATTTGGTGAAATTGTTTGATTGACGGTAGTTCTTCCAATCTGTTTACATAATGACTTTTAAAAAATATATATATATATTTTTTTACAAACACTTTCGCTTGACTCCCTCCCTTTCTAGCTCTGACTTTTCTGATAGCTTTATTGAGGAAAAGTGTACTTACTATACCTGTGATATGTGGTTGTCACACCTACTGTAGCTCTTAAGATGAATGCACTAACTGTAAGTCGCTCTGGATAAGAGTGTCTGCGAAATGACAAAAATGTTGGAGAAAAAAAATGACATTGGACAAAGTCTATGGGAGGTGTTGAATTGGCCCAATCCAAAGATTTCTATCCCTTTGTCCTATGACGATTGGGCCTTGTGCTTTGTGTGGGGGCTTTATGAAGAGAATATGTCTGGGCAGGAAAGAGAGCATGATACCACTGACATCGCAGCACCTTTCCTTCGCTCCTGGGTTATTTGATTATGTCTGGTGGCAGCTTGCTCCGAGATGACCTCATTACCCATCTGGCTCACAGGTCAGCTCCACATTACGTCAAAGAAGATGTACTTCCTGACAATCTCTCACCACAAGGCCACAGGAAACATGGGAAACGCTAGGAAGAGCAAGAGGGCCCTCTAGATTCAACAATGACACAGCAATGGTTTTATGGATTGATTCATTCACTTACTGTAGACATATATTTTCCCCATTTTCCACAGATGGCTGTAGCCATTGAATTATGTTTTTGAAATATGTTATTTATTTGTACTTCAGGGCATCTGGAGCATTTGACCTCCTGAATTGCAAATGCAATTTCCATTCTACTGCCCAATCCACTCTGCTTGATGGTGTTTCATTTAGTCTCAGTCTACCACAACATTTTATGATTAAAGGGTGTAAGAGTGTAACAATGTGCAAGAAGTTTTAATTTCAAGGTTATACAAAGGTTTATTTAATATATCATGTATTCTTGACATTTAAGGACATAAAAGGAGGAAAATACATGCAATGGTGGTTTATTTATGAATGCATATCACAAGCATCACTAAATCCATTACTCAGATTGTTTACGAATACATTATTACAACACTGGTATTTTATGATATTGTATGCATCTTTTTGTTATTTATAATCAAATTAATGATTACTTCTTGAGTCTGATGTTTCTTCTGAGGGGACTACTCCAGAACTGAAGTATTTTTCTATTGCCATTTGTAGTTTAATTGATGACACAGTAGAGTTATTGTTGCCTTTCTGAACCCCCAAAGTTAGGCAGAACCCAGACTGTCCTTGATTAGCTGATTCTACCCCAAAACATTTGCTCTGTTGGTTAATCTATGAGTCATTGATAGCTCTTTCATATACTAGAACGTGTGATTATTTCCTTCCTGTTCCTCCTATCTCATCCCATGGGGTTACTTTATGTAGTACTCCGAGGAATTACTATGCTCTCAAGCATCCTGAGGCATTCCTGTTTGTGCAACAGTGTTTTGGGTCAGACAAAGTGAGACGTGGGCCATAATGTAATATGTGGGTTCCTCAGCAGTGACATACTGCCTTGTTTTTGGACAGAGCTGAGACAGGGTTTGTGACAGGGTGCCTTGACTCACCTAGGGGTTTATTGCATCTAGCTGAGAAAATGCTCTCCTCTATTACCTTCTCGTTTGATATGGCTGCATTCGACAGGCCTCAACATGTAGGCCTATACCACAGAAGGAGGATGTGGGCTCAGCGTTGAGAGTGAGCTAGGCCGTGTTCATTTAGGGAACAACGGGAAACTTTTTGCAATGGAAAACAGAAATGAGCGTTTCTTATTGGACAAGACTAGGTAGTCCTTCCCTTTTTGTGCAGCAATCTATTGGAGGGACTGACAGTTAGGGTTGTTTTGAAATCTATACAGCACACTGGAATGACTTAACGCAAGCTGTTTTAGAGGCTGATACCTCTGCTAACAAATACTTCAGTGGCCTGAGACGATAAGACATTGAGATGCAAACAGATTTCTTTACACAATGCTATGCTTTCATGAGATTGTTATCATACAGCATAAGCCTACTATAGATGTAACTCTGGTATTTTTATTTATTTTTTCAAAAATATAAACGTTCCATATGCACAAAAAGCTTATTTCTCTCAAATTTTGTGATCAAATGTGTTTACATCCCTGTTAGTGAGCATTTCCCCTTTGCCAAGATAATCAATCCACCTGACAGGTGTGGCATATCAAGAAGCTGATTAAACAGCATGATCATTAGACAGGTGCTGGGGACAATAAAAGGCCACTTTAAAATGTGCAGTTTTGTCACACAACACAATGCCACAGATGTCTCAAGTTTTTAGGGAGTGTGCAATTGGCATGCTGACTGCAGGAATGTCTACCAGAGCTGTTGCCAGAGTATTGAATGTTAATGTATCTACCATAAGCTGCCTCCAACGTCGTTTTAGAGAATTTGGCAGTACATCCAGCTCGCCTCATAACCGCAGACCATGTATAACCACGCCAGCCCAGGACCTCCACGTCCGGCTTCTTCACCTGTGGGATCGTCTGAGACCAGCCACCCGGACAGCTGAAGAAACTGTGGGTTTGCACAACCGAAGAACTTCTGCACCAACTGTCAGAAACCGTCTCAGAGAAGCTCATCTGCGTGCTTGTCGTCCTCACAAGGGACTTGACCTGACTGCAGTTCGCCATATGAATCTACTTCAGTGGGCAAATGCTCACCTTCGATTGCCACTGGCACGCGGAAGACAAATCTTCACGAATGAATCACGGTTACAACTGTACCGGGCAGATGGCAGACGGCGTTGTGTGGGCGAGCGGTGTGCTGGTGGCGGTGGGGTAATGGTATGGGCAGGCATAAGCTACGGACAATGAACACAATTGCATTTTATCTATGGCAATTTGAATGCACAGATATACCATGATGAGATCCTGAGGCCCATTGTCATGCCATTCATCCGCCGCCATCACCTCATGTTTCAGCATGAGGATGCACGACCCCATGTCGCAAGGATCTATATACAATTCCTGGAAGCTGAAAATGGTCTGCATACTCACCAGACTGTCACCATTTGAGCATGTTTGGGATTCTCTGGATCGACGTGTACGACAGCGTGTTCCAGTTTCAGCCAATAACCAGAAAATATGCACAGCCATTGAAGAGGAGTGGGACATGCCACAATCAACAGGCTGATCAACTTAATGTGAAGGAGATGTGTCGCGCTGCATGAGGCAAATGGTGGTCACACCAGATACTGACTGGATTTCTTATCCACGCCCCTACCTTTTTTTTAAGGTATCTTTGACCAACAGATGCATACAGTGAGGGAAAAAAGTATTTGATCCCCTGCTGATTTTGTACGTTTGCCCACTGACAAAGACATGATCAGTCTATAATTTTAATGGTAGGTTTATTTGAACAGTGAGAGACAGAATAACAACAAAATAATCCAGAAAACGCATGTCAAAAATGTTATGAATTGATTTGCCTTTTAATGAGGGAAATAAGTATTAGACCCCTCTGCAAAACATTACTTAGTACTTGGTGGCAAAACCCTTGTTGGCAATCATAGAGGTCAGACGTTTCTTGTAGTTGGCCACCAGGTTTGCACACATCTCAGGAGGGATTTTGTCCCACTCCTCTTTGCAGATCTTCTCCAAGTCATTAAGGTTTCGAGCCTGACGTTTGGCAACTCGAACCTTCAGCTCCCTCCACAGATTTTCTATGGGATTAAGGTCTGGAGACTGGCTAGGCCACTCCAGCACCTTAATGTGCTTCTTCTTGAGCCACTCCTTTGTTGCCTTGGCCGTGTGTTTTGGTTCATTGTCATGCTGGAATACCCATCCACGACCCATTTTCAATGCTCTGGCTGAGGGAAGGAGGTTCTCACCCAAGATTTGACAGTACATGGCCCTGTCCATCGTCTCTTTGATGCGGGGAAGTTGTCCTTTCCCCTTAGCAGAAAAACACCCCCAAATCATAATGTTTCCACCTCCATGTTTGACGGTGGGGATGGTGTTCTTGGGGTCATAGGCAGCATTCCTCCTCCTCCAAACACGGCGAGTTGAGTTGATGCCAAAGAGCTCGATTTTGGTCTCATCTGACCACAACACTTTCACCCAGTTCTCCTCTGAATCATTCAGATGTTCACTGGCAAACTTCAGATGGGCCTGTATATGTGCTTTCTTGAGCAGGGAGACCTTGCGGGCGCTGCAGGATTTCAGTCCTTCACGGCATAGTGTGTTACCAATTGTTTTCTTGGTGACTATGGTCCCAGCTGCCTTGAGATCATTGACAAGATCCTCCCGTGTAGTTCTGGGCTGATTCCTCACCGTTCTCATGATCATTGCCACTCCACGAGGTGAGATCTTGCATGGAGCCCCAGGCCGAGGGAGATTGACAGTTATTTTGTGTTTCTTCCATTTGCGAATAATCGCACCAACTGTTGTCACCTTCTCAACAAGCTGCTTGGCGATGGTCTTGTAGCCCATTCCAGCCTTGTGTAGGTCTACAATCTTGTCCCTGACATCCTTGGAGAGCTCTTTGGTCTTGGCCATGGTGGAGAGTTTGGAATATGATTGATTGATTGCTTCTGTGGACAGGTGTCTTTTTTTACATGTAACAAGCTGAGATTAGGAACACTCCCTTTAAGAGTGTGCTCCTAATCTCAGCTCGTTACCTGTATAAAAGACACCTGGGAGACAGAAATCTTTCTGATTGAGAGGGGGTCAAATACTTATTTCCCTCATTAAAATGCAAATCAATTTATAACATTTTTGACATGCGTTTTTCTGGATTATTTTGTTGTTATTCTGTCTCTCACTGTTCAAATAAACCTACCATTAAAATTATAGACTGATCATTTCTTTGTCAGTGGGCAAACGTACAAAATCAGCAGGGGATCAAATACTTTTTTCCCTCACTGTATCTGTATACCCAGTCATGTGAAATCCATAGATTAGGGCCTAATTCTTTAAATTGACTGATTTCCTTATATCTGTAAAAAGGGACAGCAGCTGCTTTTTTTTTTGTTGTTGAGAAAGATGAACACTTTTAATGTCAGCAAGACACTGATGACACTGTTTTACAGGAGTTTTATTTAATCCGTATTGATGTTCTCGATGGTGGCCTGGTTTGGCAATCTTAATGTTTGCAACAAAAATAGCTTGGACATGGTGGTTAAGGTGGCCAGCAAGGTCATCGGGGTGCAACAGGCACAGCTCTCTGTGACATTCAGAAAGCAAGTGGTGAGGAGAGCTAACAGTATCCAAGACTGTCCTGATCACCTCCTCCTCAACGATTTTGCTCCTCTCCCCTCAGGTTGTCATTTTAGACTTCCAAAACTTAATAGCAACAGATAAAATAACTATTTTATCCCACAGGCCAAAAACCTTCTGAATCTGCACATGAAATGAAATGTCTATTTATTGCTGCACTTTTACACATTGATTGCTCCTTTTTATCAATCTCATTGTTTCATGTTATGTGTATATCAGTTGTATGGTTGTCACTGTTTTTAATTTACATTTTTATTGTTGAACCCTGACTGCACAACACATTTCCCAATTGGGACATTAAAGATAACTTGAACTTGAACTTATATGAACTGTAACTCAGTAAAATCTTAGAAATTGTTGCATGTTGTACAACATTTGCACATTATATTTTTTAAAATTCTTTAAGCTCTGTCAAGTTTGTTGTTGATCATTGCTAGACAGCCATTTGCAAGCCTTGCCATAGATTTTCAAGCCAATTTAAGTCAAAACTGTTACTAGGCCATTCAGGAAAGTTCAATGTCGTCTTGGTAAGCAACTCCAGTGTATATTTGGCCTTATGTTTTAGGTTAGGGTCCTGCTGAAAGGTGAATTGATCTCCCAGTGTCTGTTAAAAAGCAGACTGAATCAGGTTTTCCTCTAGGATTTTGCCTGTGCTAAGTTTTGCCTGTGCTTAGCTCTATTCCGTTACTTTTTATCCCCCAAAAAAACTCCCTAGTCCTTGCCGATGACAAACATACCCATAACATGATGCAGTCACCACCATGCTTGAAAATATGAATAGTGGTACTCAGTGATGTGTTGTTTTGGATTTGCCCAAAACAGCCATTCAATTCTGTAACTGTTTTAAAGTCACCCTTAACATCAAGGTGAAATCCCTAAGCAGGTTTCCTTTCTCTCTGGCAACTGAGTTAGGAAGGACACCTGTCTCTTGGTAGTGACTGGGTGTATTAATACACCATCCAAAGTGTAATTAATAACTTCACCATGCTCAAAGGGATATTCAATGTCTGGTATGGTATATTTAGACCTGTTGTTACATATATTGAGGTATTTTAGGCACCTACATCAGTGTTTAAAAACCCATAAGATTATGACACCTACATAAGAGTTTAAAGACCCACTAAACCTACCACAGTAGTTATTTTATGGCTGGATGTGACACCTACTTAAGTGTGTCAAAACCCACTAAACCTACCACAGTAGTTATTTTATGGCTGGATGTGACACCTACTTAAGTGTGTCAAAACCCACAAAACCTACCACACAAGGCAAAACATTCCGTTACACCATATTCTATGTGTTAACAGTATGTTTGTTATATCTTTTTTTTCATTGACCATGTTCAATTATCATTGTAATTGCGCACACATTGATGACTGGGTTGAATGCAGGGGCAGATTAAATCTCAGGAGCAGGACAAGACACTCTCTTTTTGACTGATGACTGACATAAGGGCATGTAATGATAGGCCTATCTGGCTTATATGATTATGATGGTCATTATGCTTCTTGAAAGTGTCATAAAGTGTATTTTCTTAGTCCGAGTAAAGTGACTCAGGATGGTCATAATGCTTCATGACAGAGTCATAAAGTGTATTTTCTACAAGTTATTTAAAATATGATGAAAAAAACTTGACTGTAAAGAATGTATTATAACAAAAACAAAGGATTTAAGAGAAACTTTCAAATGAAAGGAAAATTCTTGGCAGGGGATAAAACTAATTTGAATAGATGTTGGTTTTGACACTGTAGGTAAAATAATGCAATATATGTCACAACAGGTGTAAGTAAATATAGTGGGGAAAAAAAGTTTTTAGTCAGCCACCAATTGTGCAAGTTCTCCCACTTAAAAAGATGAGAGAGGCCTGTAATTTTCATCATAGGTACACGTCAACTATGACAGACAAAATGAGAAAGAAAAATCCAGAAAATCACATTGTAGGATTTTTAATGAATTTATTTGCAAATTATGGTGGAAAATAAGTATTTGGTCAATAACAAAAGTTTCTCAATACTTTGTTATATACCCTTTGTTGGCAATGACACAGGTCAAACGTTTTCTGTAAGTCTTCACAAGGTTTTCACACACTGTTGCTGGTATTTTGGCCCATTCCTCCATGCAGATCTCCTCTAGAGCAGTGATGTTTTGGGGCTGTCGCTGGGCAACACGGACTTTCAATTCCCTCCAAAGATTTTCTATGGGGTTGAGATCTGGAGACTGGCTAGGCCACTCCAGGACCTTGAAATGCTTCTTACGAAGCCACTCCTTCGTTGTGTTTGGGATCATTGTCATGCTGAAAGACCCAGCCACGTTTCATCTTCAATGCCCTTGCTGATGGAAGGAGGTTTTCACTCAAAATCTCACGATACATGGCCCCATTCATTCTTTCCTTTACACGGATCAGTCGTCCTGGTCCCTTTGCAGAAAAACAGCCCCAAAGCATGATGTTTCCACCCCCATGCTTCACAGTAGGTATGGTGTTCTTTGGATGCAACTCAGCATTCTTTGTCCTCCAAACACGACGAGTTGAGTTTTTACCAAAAAGTTCTATTTTGGTTTCATCTGACCATATGACATTCTCCCAATCCTCTTCTGGATCATCCAAATGCACTCTAGCAAACTTCAGACGGGCCTGGACATGTACTGGCTTAAGCAGGGGGACACGTCTGGCACTGCAGGATTTGAGTCCCTGGCGGCGTAGTGTGTTACTGATGGTAGGCTTTGTTACTTTGGTCCCAGCTCTCTGCAGGTCATTCACTAGGTCCCCCCGTGTGGTTCTGGGATTTTTGCTCACCGTTCTTGTGATCATTTTGACCCCACAGGGTGAGATCTTGCGTGGAGCCCCAGATCGAGGGAGATTATCAGTGGTCTTGCATGTCTTCCATTTCCTTCCTTTGACAGCTCTTTGGTCTTGGCCATAGTGGAGTTTGGAGTGTGACTGTTTGAGGTTGTGGACAGGTGTCTTTTATACTGATAACAAGTTCAAACAGGTGCCATTAATACAGGTAACGAGTGGAGGACAGAGGAGCCTCTTAAAGAAGAAGTTACAGGTATGTGAGAGCCAGAAATCTTGCTTGTTTGTAGGTGACCAAATACTTATTTTCCACCATAATTTGCAAATAAATTCATAAAAAATCCTACAATGTGATTTTCTGGATTTTTTTTGCTCAATTTGTCTGTCATAGTTGACGTGTACCTATGATGAAAATTACAGGCCTCTCTCATCTTTTTAAGTGGGAGAACTTGCACAATTGGTGGCTGACTAAATACTTTTTTCCCTACTGTATGTAGGTCATGACAGTGTTATGACCATATAATGACAGGTTATGTCAGCAGTTATAACATATTATGACATGGTTATGACCGTGTCATAACGTGTTATGATACTGGGTGTCAAGTAACGTGTTACCGATAATTGTATGTGTGGGGTACAAAGATGAGGTAGTCACTATTATGAGGTAGTCACTAAACACTATTATGTAAATGTAAAATGTAATTATGTGACTTGTTAAGCACATTTTTACTCCTAACCTTATTTAGGCTTGCCATAACAAAGGGGTTGAATACTTATTGACACAACACATTTCAGCTTTTCATTTTTTATGAATTTGTGAAAATTTGTTAAAACATAATTCCACTTTCACATTATGGTGTATTGTCTGTAGGCCAGTGACACAATCTACACACAATACCCCATAATGACAAAAACAGTTTAACATAAGAATTCAGTATTCAGACCCTTTACTCAGTAATTTGTTGAAGCACCTTTGGCAGCAATTACAGCCTTGACTCTTCTTGGGTATGACACTACAAGCTTGGCACACCTGTATTTGGGGAGTTTCTCCCATTCTTGTCTGCATATCCTCCCAAGCTCTGTCAGGTTGGATGGGGAGCGATGCTGCACAGCTATTTTCAGGTCTCTCCAGAGATATTCAATCGGGTTCAAGTCCGGGCTCTGGCTGGGCCACTCAAGGACATTCAGAGACTTGTCCCGAAGCCAATCCTGCGTTGTCTTGGCTGTGTGCTTAGGGTTGTTGTCCTGTTGGAAGGTGAACCTTCGCCCCAGTCTGAGGTTTTGAGCGCTCTGGAGCAGGATCTCTCTGTACTTTACTCCATTCATCTTTGCCTTAATCCTGACTAGTCTCCCAGTCCCTGCCGCTGGAAAAACACCCCCACAGCATGATGCTGCCACCACCATGCTTCACCGTAGGGATGCTTCCAGGTTTCCTCCAGACGTGACGCTTGGCATTCAGGCCAAAGAGTTCAATCTTGGTTTCATCAGACCAGAGAATCTTGTTTCTCATTGTCTGAGAGTCCTTAGGTGCCCTTTGGCAAACTCCAGGCGGGCTGCCTTTTACTGAGGAGTGGCTTCCATCTGGCCACTCTACCATAAAGGCCTGATTGGTGGACTGCTGCAGAGATTGTTGTCCTTCTGGAAGGTTCTCCCATCTCCACAGAGGAACTCTAGAGCTCTGTCAGAGTGACCATCGGGTTCTTGGTCACCTCCCTGTCCAAGGCCCTTCTCCCACGATTGCTCAGTTTGGCCGGGCGGCCAGTTCTAGGAAGAGTCTTGGTGGGTCCAAACTTCTTCCATTTAAGAATGATGGAGGCCATTGTGCTCTTGGGGACCTTCAATGCTGCAGAAATGTTTTGGTACCCTTCCTCCGATCGTTACCTTGTCACAATCCTGTCTCAGAGCTCTACGGACAATTCCTTCGACATGGCTTGGTTTTTGCTCTGACGTGCACTGTCAACTGTGGGACCTTATATAGACAGGTGTGTGCCTTTCCAAATCATGTCCAATCAATTGAATTTACCACAGGTGGACTCCAATCAAGTTGTAGAAACATCTCAAGGATGATCAATGGAAACAGGATGCACCTGAGCTCAATTTCGATTCTCATACTTACGTAAATAAGTCTGAATACTTATGTAAATAAGTTATTTATGTTTTTTTTATTTTAATGCATTTGCAAACATTTCTAAAAACCTGTTTTTGCTTTTTCATTATAGGGTATTGTGTGTAGATTGCTGAGGATTTGTTATTTATTTAATCCATTTTAGAATAAGGCTGTAACGGAAGAAAATGTGGAAAAAGTCAATGGGTCTGAATACTTTCCGAAGGCACTGTATGTGTGTTGCAATGGACGTATGGGTGGCTTAGCTCTGTATTTCCACAGTGAAATGTATGAGTAGTATGGGACTTTCAATAATCCAGTGAATTTGTGAGCTAACTGTTTAAATTAAGCCATATTATAACATGTGGACATAAACCTCCTCCAATGGCTGACAGTGCAGTCAGTGCAGTGTTTCTATAGTTCCATGGGGCTTTGGAGTCACTAACACAGGGGTTGCAGCATGCAGCACAACACTCCACCTCCCTCCTAATGCCTCACCCCAGCCCTCACCCCTTCTAAGCTCCAGGGGGATGCTCCTGCCCCCCCCATCCCCACTCTCCCACACCTGGCCTGCCTGCGCCTCCCCCCACCTCCTCTCCTCTATGCCTCCTTCTCTTCTTCCTCCTCCCACTGGCAGCAGGCTAGGCGGTAATTAATTTTCCACATTTAACCGGGAGGAAAAACGTCTAGCGTCTTGGGACACGGCAGCGCATGCCACCAGCCTGCATCCCGGATTCCGGGGATTAGGATAATTAGCCCCCGGAAGAGCGTACCAGACAGATGGAGAGAGGAGATGGTGGCATCTCGTGGCAGTGCATGGTGGAGGACTGCTGATTCCTCCTATTTTTCCCCTCTCCGCCAGTTCTCTGAAAAAAGTAAAACACTGGAAACAATAGCTTGCCCACCCAAGAAATGAGGAGGGAGAGCTCAAACACCAACAGATCTCAGAGCGGTTCTGAACACATTTCTGCCTCAGGATAGAAGTCTTCTGATGTGCTCTGTTTTGTTGCTATGGGTGTTTAGGTTGAGATTGTGGATACGTTCTCAAAAAGTTTGGATTTGAAATCAAACAATGACTTTGAGGTTAAAGTGCAGACTGTCAGCTTTAAATTGAGGGTATTTTCATTCATATCGGGTGAACCGTTTAGAAATGACAGCACTTTTTGTACATAGTCCCCCCATTTTAAGTATGCCTTATCTTGCACCAATTGGATTCACACACTACTTACATGCAGTCTATTAAGTTGACCAGTTCAACACATGCTTCTTCGATGCCGGATGTCACTCACACGCATGCTCTGGTTTCTCTTGCTGCCATTGCGTTGCTGCTTTAACTAGCTGTTACTCGCTTTTCTTGCTGTTTTCTGATATCCCACCACCACCTCAGCCTCCACCTGTCTGGGTTCTGTGTTTGTTCTTTCAGGGGATTTGGTATAGCATATCGTGCTCACTGCCAGTAGTTATTTCATAATCTTTATTTGATGCTTCGCTCTGGCAGTGAGCTACCCAGAAGGAGCAGAGCCAAACACCAAGACTATGCATTGTAATATTTTTAAATAAATGGTTAAACGTACACGTGGTGTTTCCTTTCTGAAAACAACTAATTGACCAACATCGGTTCAATTGAATTCCATTGAGTTTTTTTTTTTGTGATCCCAACGCGCCATTTTCTAGAGAGAAATTAAGTCAAGAACTATGTGGGCTGCTGGGCTTAAGGGAGTTGTGGTTTTCATTAATCAAATATTCAACCTAGTTCAGTGCAGAAACATGGTAATTAACTACAATGCCCATAATCCATTGCCCCAGTTGTTTTCGGCTCAGAGACGGATCAGAGAGGAAGAGGCGAAGAGTGAGTTTTCACACTTGCCAAAATCTGTCCAAAATAAGCCCAATGCATTTCAATTGGCTTATTTTGGACCTAAGCTTTTCACCTGCCTTCCTAGCAGGGACAGAGACAGTTTGTGAAAGTATGCCTTATCTACTTTGAAGAACTAGTATAATGATTTTGTCAGACAGCTCTGCAGCATACTTAGGCAGGCTAGCAAAATAGGATTACTAAAGACAGTACAGTATGGGGAGCACATAGATAACGTTAGGTGGTCTGGCTGGCTGGCTGACTGCTACTGCCTGAGCAGTGATGAAATGATGACTTTATGGAATGAAAAAATTAAGTAATCAAATAAAATGAAGTAGTAGACACAGCTGAAATATTGTATTATTTAATAGTAATTTCCTATTTTTCTATTGACATCTACCCAATGTGGACCTGACAGACACAATGGAATATTTTCAATGTTTTGGCAATTGAATGTTCACTATTTTTGGCTTTGGAATGCCCATTAAAAAGCTTTAAAATCATTGTAATTTCATTATTTCATAATGCATTTAAAAGGTGCACTATGCAGAAAACGCTGCGCCATTTCCTGTTTGCAAAAATTCTAATAGATCGCCTAATTTCAATTTGTGTGACAAAACAAGCAGTTTTAGTGTGGAGAATCATTGCACCATCTAAACTGCTGTGAAATATATTTTCCATAACCAAAAATATTGTATTTTCAGCTGTTTGAAACTGGTGTACAAAACCGAAAGTAAAAGACGCAAAAACTAAACTTAAGAATGGGAAGCATAGAAAGAGCACACAACAGAACAGATCTACCGCTTCTTAGACTTGCTTTCAATGAGAATGACAGATCTATAACTCAAATTTCTATGTGAATTTCATTGGGTGATTTTTATTTTTTATTGAACCGAAACCGAACCAACCTCAAAAAGCACTAATCGCTCAGCATTGTTTTCCTGCCTGTGTGGGGAAGCCTGCAAGTGCTTATCATTTGTGCGATGGTCAGGCAGACAGGGCAGTCTGACAGCGGCTCCACACTCTCCAGTCCGCTGACCAGCCGCTCGGCCCTCCAGACTCCATCAGTCGGTTAATGAAAAAGAGAGTGAACTTGTTGCAAGGCGCCAATGCAGAAAACAGATTAACTCAGCTGGGCTGCACAAAGCTAGGCCCCAACATCAGCTGCACCTTGGGTGGTGGGATGTGGAATGAAGTGAGTGAAAGGGAGCGGGGGTGGGGGTGAAGCTGTGTAGATATTCTAGCCTTTGGGGCAATTCCTTTGACCCTTCCCCTCCCTCTAGCCCCTAGTATGCCCGCATCGCCGAAGACATTAATGTTACAAGCCTCCAAACATCTGTATATCTTATAGATTTCTAGCGTGGACTGGCAGCTTTGGCTGTCTTTTCCACCCTGGGTGTTTTTTCTCTCCCCTTTTTCTTTTATTTTCTCTCTCTCTCTCTCTCTCTCTCTCTCTCTCTCTCTCTCTCTCTCATATCTCTCTCTCTCTCTCTCTCTCTCTCTCTCTCTCTCTCTCTCTCCATATCTCTCTCTCTCTCTCTCTCTCTCTCTCTCTCTCTCTCTCTCTCTCCATATCTCTCTCTCTCTCTCTCTCTCTCTCTCTCTCTCTCTCTCTCTCTCTCTCTCTCTCTCTCTCTCTCTCTCTCTCTCCATATCTCTCTCTCTCTCTCTCTCTCGCTCTCTCTCTCTCTCTCTCTCTCCGTATCTCTCTCTCCGTATCTCTCTCTCCGTATCTCTCTCTCTCCCCCCTCTCTGTATCTCTCTCTCTCTCTCTCTCTCTCTCTCTCTCTCTCTCTCTCTCTCTCTCTCTCTGTATCTCTCTCTCTCTCTCTCTCTCTCTCTCTCTATCTCTGTCTTTCTGTATCTCTCTCTCTCTCTATATCTCTCTCCCTCTCCTTCCATCTCTCTGTATCTCTCTCTCTCTCTCTCTCTCCATATCTCTCTCTCTCTCTCTCTCTCGCTCTCTCTCTCTCTCTCTCTCTCTCCGTATCTCTCTCTCCGTATCTCTCTCTCTCCCCCCTCTCTGTATCTCTCTCTCTCTCTCTCTCTCTCTCTCTCTCTCTCTCTCTCTCTCTCTCTCTCTCTCTCTCTCTCTCTCTCTCTCTCTCTCTCTCTCTCTCTGTATCTCTCTCTCTCTCTCTCTCTCTCTCTCTCTATCTCTGTCTTTCTGTATCTCTCTCTCTCTCTCTGTATCTCTCTCCCTCTCCTTCCATCTCTCTGTATCTCTCTCTCTCTCTCTATCTCTCTGTATCTCTCTCTCTCACTCTGTCTCTCACTCTCTCTGTATCTCTGTCTCTGTCTCTCTCTCTCTCTCTCTCTCTCTCTCTCTCTCTCTCTCTCTCTCTCTCTCTCTCTCTCTCGCTCTCTCTCTCTCTCTCTCGCTCTCTCTCTCTCTCTCTCTCTCTCACACACACATGAGCAGAACAAAGTGACAGTTAGCTCCAGAGACTCTAACGCAGTGGTGCGCAATGTCTGAGGCTGGCATCTGACAAACCACAATAGGGGGCCTGCGATTTTGAATCAGCTTGACTGAGGGGAGACGAGGGGGAGAACGTAGGAAGGGAGCGGGGATACAGAAAAGGCGTTTGACAGGTAGACAGCAGGTGCAGGGATGTGCATGTTTCTCCCGCACAAAATATGTTGTATCAGTCCTCACCGCGTCTTCAGAGTGATATTAGTGTCTTATCATTTTTACAGTAATGTATGTAGACCAACTGAATTTAAATGATGTGCCAAGCTCCAATACTGTATGTCAATTCTCTGTCTATTAGATCCTAGGCCATTTTGGGTTCTCAGTATCATAGTTTGGTCTTTTAGAGGTTAGGGTCTACTAACATGCTCTCATGTTTCATGTCACATATTTATGTTTTGATCTTATCCTAGGATATTTACGTTGTGAAAACCTTCCCTGTTCAATAATATAGTTACCATGGGTTGCCAACAGCCTATTTTGTTATTTCTGTATAACAAAAAATGTCACAGTTCCCTCAGCCAGAACCCAAAAGCAGACCAGGACAAGGAGAGTTGAACGAAGGTGAGGGTTTATTAGATACGACAAAAGGTGCAGTATAATCCAGGGACAGAGCGGGCGGCGTGGTTGAGTAGTTGGGGGTGCAGTCTGGGTCCAGTGATGGCTCGGCAGCCGCCGACCATCAGGCAGAGGTGGGGTGAAGGTTCCGGACGTGTGACTGCAGGTGGAACAAAAACGGAGGTAAGTACACAAAAACTCAACAAAGTACAAAATAACAAAACTCACGCTAGAACGCTCAACTGATACACAGAACACCTACTGTTCATGGCTAACGATCCGGCAGGAACTGGATGTTGGGCCAGAGCCTAAGAAAGGTGCTGATTAGGCCCAGGTGTGCAGATTGCTAATAGGAAGCAGGTGCGGAAACCAGAGCGCTCCCCGGAGCGTTCCCGAACCCTCGGGAAACTGGAGATTACGACCAGACCCCGACTCAGACAGCCGGGATCGTTACAGTACCCCCCTCCGACGAACGCCACCGGGCGGACTCCCGGAGCGCCAGGATGGAGGCGGTAAAAGTCCCTGATGAGATCCGCATCTAGGACCTGTCGCCGCGGAATCCAACTCCTCTCTTCAGGACCATACCCCTCCCAGTCCACGAGATACTGGAAACCCCGGCCCCGCCGTCTGGAATCCATAATGCGACGCACCGTGTAGGCAGGACCACCTCCGATCATCCGAGGAGGAGGAGGAGGAGGCGGAGGAGGCAACAGAGGACTGAGGAAGACAGGCTTGAGGCAGGAGACATGAAAGGTGGGATGGACTCTGAGCGTCCTCGGTAGTTTGAGTCGCACTGCCACTGGATTGATCACCTTCTCCACCACAAACGGACCAATAAACTTCGGTAACAACTTCCTAGACTCAGTCCGTAACGGAAGATCCCGTGTGGCCAACCAAACCCTATCTCCGATGGTATAGGTGGGAGCGGGGATCCGGCGACGATTCGCCTGGAGCTGATACCGGTCCGAACCTCTAAGGAGTGCCTTTCTGGCCCGATGCCAGGTCCGGTGGCAACGCCGAATATGGGCCTGAACAGAAGGCACTGAGAGCTCCTTCTCCTGAGAAGGGAACAGGGGAGGTTGGTAGCCATACAGGCACTGGAAGGGAGACATCCCAGTGGCAGATGTAGGGAGAGTATTGTGGGCATACTCAACCCAAGGCAACTGAGAGGCCCAGGAGGTGGGGTTGGAAGAGACCAGACAGCGTAGCGTGGATTCCATCTTCTGGTTGGCTCTCTCCGCCTGACCATTGGATTGGGGGTGAAAACCAGATGTGAGACTGACTGTAGCTCCAATGGCCAAACAGAAGGACTTCCAGACAGCAGAGGTAAACTGAGGGCCACGGTCGGAAACGATATCACTGGGCAAACCGTGGACCCTGAAAACCTCCCTAACCAGGATCTCGGACGTCTCCGAGGCAGAGGGAAGCTTGGCAATAGGCACAAAGTGGGCGAACTTGCTGAATCTGTCCACGATAGTCAGAACGACCGTGTTCCCCTCAGAAGCGGGCAACCCCGTGACGAAGTCCAGGGCCAGATGCGACCATGGACGCCGGGGAATAGGAAGGGGATGAAGTAGTCCAGAGCTGGGCCGATTGGTACTCTTATTCTGCGCACACACTGGACAGGCAGCAACAAAACCCCGAGTATCCTCGGCCATGGCAGGCCACCAAAACGTCTGCGAAGAAACGCCATAGTCCGAGCCACGCCGGGGTGACAAGCCATCTTGCTGGCGTGGGACCATTTGAGGACAGCAGGACGAACCGACTCAGGCACAAACAACCGACCGGGTGGACCGTTACCGGGACCGGGCTGAGTCCGAAGGGCCGCCAGCACCTCCTCCTCAATCTTCCACATCACTGCTCCCACGACGCAGTTCCGGGGGAGAATAGTCTCGGTCTTGGACCCACTCTCCTCCGTCTTGGAGAACATCCGGGACAAGGCGTCCGCCTTGCCGTTCTTAGATCCAGGTCGGAACGTCAGGGCAAACTTGAATCGTCCGAAAAACAACGCCCACCTGGCCTGACGGGAGTTAAGACGTTTAGCCGATTGCACGTAAGCAAGATTCTTGTGGTCAGTCCAGACAATAAACGGTTGCTCCGCCCCCTCCAACCAGTGGCGCCACTCCTCCAAGGCAAGTTTCACCGCGAGAAGCTCCCGGTTACCCACATCGTAATTCCTCTCTGCAGGCGAAAGGCGACGAGAGTAGTAGGCGCAGGGATGGAGTTTACTGTCCGTGGAGCATCGCTGCGACAGGATGGCGCCAACTCCCACATCCGACGCGTCCACTTCAACGACGAACTGACGGGCCGTGTCCGGTTGAGAGAGAATCGGTGCGTTGGTGAATCGCCTCTTCAAATCCAGAAACGCACGATCCGCCTCCGGATTCCACTTGAAGGTCCTGATACTGGAAGTCAAGGCAGTTAATGGAGCGGCCACACGGCTGTAATCCCGGATGAATCTGCGGTAGAAATTCGCAAACCCCAAAAATCTCTGGAGTTGCAATCTCGTACCGGGCTGGACCCATTCCAGAACCGCTCTAACCTTCTCCTGATCCATCCTAATCTCACCCCTGGAGATGATGTACCCGAGAAAGGATGTAGTGTGGGCGTGAAACTCGCACTTCTCGGCCTTCACGAACAGACGATTCTCCAACAATCGCTGCAGAACCTGCCGGACATGCTGGACGTGGTCGGAAGGTTCCTTCGAGAAGATCAGAATGTCATCCAGGTAAACAAACACGAAGAGACCGATCATATCTCTCAGGACGTCGTTCACCATACTCTGGAATACCGCTGGAGCATTGGTCAGTCCAAACGGCATCACCTGATACTCGAAGTGACCCATCGGTGTATTGAAGCCCGTCAACCACTCGTCCCCCTCTCTGATCCGGACCAGGTGATACGCATTGCGTAGGTCTAGCTTGGTGAACACCGTAGCACCCTGTAAGGAGTCGAAGGCAGAACTCATCAAGGGCAGGGGATACTTGTTCTTGACCGTGATGTCATTCAACCCCCGATAATCAATACACGGTCGAAGAGAGCCATCCTTCTTTCCCACAAAGAAGAATCCTGCCCCCAGGGGGTGATGACGAGGGACGAACGAGACCAGCAGCTAGGGACTCCTTGATGTAGGTCTCCAACGCCTCACGTTCAGGTCGGGAGATACTGTATAACCTTCCCTTGGGGTAGACAGCTCCAGGAACCAGGTTGATGGCACAATCATATGGTCGGTGGGGAGGAAGTGACAGAGCCTTCTGCTTACTGAAAACTTCCCCCAAATCGTGATATGTCTCGGGAACTAGGGACAAATCTGGGGGTTTAGCCTCAATCACCTGACTGGGAACCGCATGGGGGCAGGCAGTCTTGAGACAGTTAGCATGACAATCAAGGCTCCAACTCGTTACCTTGCCCGTCGCCCAATCGAACGTGGGATTGTGTTCCTTCAGCCAGGGGTATCCAAGGACCAGAGGAACATGGGAAGACGGCAGAATGAAAAATGAAATCATCTCCGAATGATTCCCCGACAACCGCATCTTAACCGGTTCAGTCCTCATCGTGATACGTGCCAGACTACTGCCGTTCAGAGTGGTCGCTTCAATGGCTTCCGGCAATTGCTCCTTGGAAAGCCCCAGCTGTTCCACCAACTCGGCATCAAGAAAGCTTCCATCGGCACCTGAATCGATAAAAGCGTTAAGCGCTAAGCTCTGATTCCTGTTCACAAGGGTAGCCGGGAAGCGGGGTCTGACAGAGGTACTGAGAGGTTGAAACTGGCTCGCTAAAAGTCCTCCCAACTTTAGCGAGCCGGGCAGTTTGACGACCGCCGGGAACAAGTGGAGATGTAATGTCCCGAGCGACCACAGTAGAGGCAGCAGTTGGTCTTACGTCTATGTTGACGCTCCTCCTTGGTTAACCCGTGCCGCCCCACTTGCATGGGTTCAGAATCGGGAGAGAGGTCCTCTCTACTAATCCTTAGTGGTGGAGAATGATCGACGTGTTCTGGTCCACCACCCGATCCGACTGGGAACTGAGAAGCTGATCGATTGGACGGACCCCATTGCTTCTCCCTCCTTCGCTCTCGGATTCGATTATCCACCCGAATAGACAAGGCTACCAAGCTGTCCAGGTCACTAGGCTCCGGATAGGAGATCAACTCATCCTTGAGCTGCTCCGACAGGCCCTGGTAAAAGGCCGCTTGCAAAGACTCCTCGTTCCACCCACTCTCCACAGCCAACGTCTTGAACTCGATCACGAAGTCGGCCACGCTGCGAGTTCCTTGGTGAAGAGAAAACAGACGCCTAGCTGCGTCCCTCCCTCGGACGGAATGGTCGAAGAGCTTCCTCATCTCGGCCGTGAACCCCTGGTATGAAGCCATGCAGGGATCCTGTCGTTCCCAAACGGCTGAAGCCCACTCCAGCGCTCGACCACGCAGCAACTCAATCAAAAAGGCTATCCTAGCCTTGTCAGTGGCATAAGAGTAGGGCTGTAGATCGAACACTAATCCACACTGCATAAGGAAGGAACGGCATCTTCCCAGCTCCCCCTCATATTTATCCGGCGTCGGGACCTTGGGCTCACGGAGGGACACAACTTCAGAAGCGGCAGGCGAGATGGGTGAAACCGGTAGTGAGTCCTCCACCGGACACTGGCGTTGGTTCTGGACCTCCGTCAGGCCGGTAGAAAGGTTCCGAACTGACAACGCGATCTCCTGTAGTACCATGCTATGATGGCCCAACATCTTC
The DNA here is from genome assembly GCF_020615455.1 of Coregonus clupeaformis. Classification (NCBI taxonomy): domain Eukaryota; kingdom Metazoa; phylum Chordata; class Actinopteri; order Salmoniformes; family Salmonidae; genus Coregonus; species Coregonus clupeaformis. The sequence goes on from NW_025533711.1 coordinate 370,719, forward strand.
TCCTGCTGGGTAATGGCATGGCGAACAGAGTCCAGGTCCGCTGGGTTCATAAGGGGCCGGATCGTTCTGTCACAGTTCCCTCAGCCAGAACCCAAAAGCAGACCAGGACAAGGAGAGTTGAACGAAGGTGAGGGTTTATTAGATACGACAAAAGGTGCAGTATAATCCAGGGACAGAGCGGGCGGCGTGGTTGAGTAGTTGGGGGTGCAGTCTGGGTCCAGTGATGGCTCGGCAGCCGCCGACCATCAGGCAGAGGTGGGGTGAAGGTTCCGGACGTGTGACTGCAGGTGGAACAAAAACGGAGGTAAGTACACAAAAACTCAACAAAGTACAAAATAACAAAACTCACGCTAGAACGCTCAACTGATACACAGAACACCTACTGTTCATGGCTAACGATCCGGCAGGAACTGGATGTTGGGCCAGAGCCTAAGAAAGGTGCTGATTAGGCCCAGGTGTGCAGATTGCTAATAGGAAGCAGGTGCGGAAACCAGAGCGCTCCCTGGAGCGTTCCCGAACCCTCGGGAAACTGGAGATTACGACCAGACCCCGACTCAGACAGCCGGGATCGTTACAAAAAATATATGACAAAGTTGGCTCTTTTACAATGGGGGTCAATGGGAAAGAATGTTTGTTTTACCCAATTTGTGGGTGTGGTCGAGGGGAATTCCGTATTATTATGTAGTATACCGCCTCGTGATGTCACCAGGCAAGCCAAAACTCCACCCATGCAAAACCTGCTGATTACAAGGTCCTGTGAAGATTGTATTTTCAACCAGCAACTATTAGGAAATAACATCAACTGTTGTACAATATGATACAAAACACAGGATAAACATAATTTTGACTGCACTGGGCCTTTAAGTAGTCAATTATTTGAATTTGTTCAATAAGGTTACTTCTGAAGGAAATTGCTTTACAAACATATTGCAATGTCACCATAATAGCTTATTTATTAAACTGTTTTAGATAGAAGCTCACTTGGAATAGTGTAAGTGACTACCTGAATGAAGGCAACTCTGTCTATTTGATAAACTCATTTGTTGGGGCCCATAACATCATTGATCCTACTCATCAATCATTTTTAATAGATACGTTGTCCTTTAGCCTTCCTCAGTCAATTTACAATGAAAACATTTGTTTTATTGGATAGTAAAATACAATGGCTCAGTGAAATTAGCATGGTTAGCTGATATTCGCCAAGGTTACCTCTAATTAATAGAGTTCTCCAATTGATACAATACATAATCAACACGGCTAATTAAAGATGTGTTGACAAAATGTTGACTTGAGCATATCCCTGTCCTTATTTGCTCTGAACAAAGAAAAAAATAATCTCAAAGGCAAAGAAAGTCACCTGTAAATACCTGGTATCATAAATTCACACCAGGTGGGGTACATTTGGGTCACAGGAAGGAGGGCTTTAATCATGCTGAACAAGCTTAATTGCTTGTAACACATATGAAACGGTAGAGTTGTGACGTGATTAAATCTAATAATACTTCCAACATACAATTAAGATAATTAATCAAGTCATATAGATCTGAATTTAGTAGCACCTCATTGCATATCATGTTTAGGGGAAGACATTACAACAATCGTATTACTTCTACTCTACCTCAATCTCTTTTTGCCAGGAAGCAAAGCAAAGCAAAGTAGGAGCATTTTTGTTTTATATGCCATAATCTAATATCTATCTGTTGGGAAACAATCCTAACCTACCCTGATTTACCTTAGTAGCAGTAACTTGGTAGCAGTAAAGTGGATAAACCCTGTAAAATTTCATTCTGTACGGTATGAGCTTGCTGCAAATAGAAATCATATGTCCAAATTACTTGGTAAGGAATCACTTCATCTTCCTTATCACAATGAATAAGGATTAATTTGCATGTGAAATATTACAAGATGAATAATTGAGCAGAAAACCTCCCATGCCAAATTAGTCTTGGGGATTGATTAGTATGGTCTTAACCTGTGATCCCAGGACAAATATCACACAACCTATTGGTGACATCACGCAGACAACTTCCACCCAATGATGACTACATTTCAGAAATTTCAGTCAACTTCATTTCAGTTGACTGAAATGACTGTCCCAGTCGAATACAGGTTAGGTAAATAATAAATAAGCAATGTCGCTTCATGCAGTGGACCGAGTTATGATTGCGTAGTCACTGAGCTTGTTAATTAAGTCTGTTAACAGGCAATGACAGCGCCTGAAACAGCACCCGTCACACGTAATGAGTCGTGAGCTATGAGTCGCCGTGATTCCACCAGACACCTAATATGATTTAGTGCAGTGTCCTTTGGATAATGACATGTCTTGACTGACAAGCAAGGTCTGACTCTCCGCTCACTGGGATGTGGCAGACGTGATATTGCGACCCATGCTGTCTTTCTCAACAATATGTGCAGTTAAAAGTCCTTAAGGAGTCCTGGTACTTACTCTCCTCACCCTCTCTCACTGTCTCTCTTTCTTGACATGCTCTCGCCCTGGTCTCTTGATCCCTCAAGCAACCTTGAGATTGGCCACGCGTATTTGAAAGACGCCCTCCTGGCAGATGCCGTTCATTTAACTGGGTTAGATCGGCAGGGAAAACAATGACGCCTTTTTCTCCCAGAGGCTTCGGTCAGGCTGGGCTCACACCAAACAGAGGGCCTCCCCGGGAGGTCTATGTGTGGACAGCTGAGATATGAAGTGAGGAAAAACCCTGCACACTCCTAGTAATAGTCTTTAGAATGTTAGTTGGTGTGTTGACCTGAGATGTTCCATTATCTGAAACAAAATAAGGAAATCCGTACTGGTCTACTGAAATATCCTTATCAAATATATAGGCTTATTACTGGCTACAACAATACAGTAGTAGCCAGTCATCAAAATGCATTTTGCATGTTTTGGGCACTCTGTATGCTCCATAGCTAAATCATGTATATGAAACATTGTTTGCTTGATGTATGCAAAGCCTTTGTGAGAGTGGGAGAAAGTGATTACATTTAATGTGGTGTCACGAACATCGTAATGAACGGACCAAGGCGCAGCGTGATATGCGTACATCTTTTAATAGTACTTAATACACGATACAACAAAACGAAACGTGAAGTCCTCGGTCATAAACACACAAACCTACACGGAACAAGATCCCACAAATGACAAGTGCACAAAAGGCTGCCTAAGTATGGTTCCCAATCAGAGACAACCGCCGACTGCGACCGCGCCAACTAAACCCAACAGGGGAGGGGCCGGGTGGGCATTCCGCCTCGGAGGCGGATCCGGCTCCGGGCGTGACCACCACCCTCTAACTACCCCCCCATAGCGCCCCTGGTCTGGTCTGGCCCCGTTGGCTGGAGCTGGACTGGACTTCGGTGGAGCGGATTGCTTAGGCTCCGGTGTGGAGCAGCTGACCGGTACCTGACCAGGCACCGGTGAAACAGGCACGGGCTGTGCCGGACTGACGACGCGCACCACAGGCTTGGTGCGAGGGGCAGGAACAGGCCGGGCCGGGCTGGCGACGCGCACCACTGGCTTGGTGCGAGGGGCAGGAACAGGCCGGGCCGGGCTGGCGACGCGCATCACAGGCTTGGTGCGAGGGACAGGAACAGGCCGGGCCGGGCTGGCGACGCGCACCACAGGCTTGGTGCGAGGGGCAGGAACGGGCCGGGACGTACTGGGAACACGCACCACTAACTTAGTGCGGGGAACAGGAACGGGTTGGGCCGTACTGGGAACACGCACCACTAACTTAGTGTGGGGAGCAGGAACGGGTTGGGCCGTACTGGGAACACGCACCACTAACTTAGTGCGGGGAGCAGGAACGGGTTGGGCCGTACTGGGAACACGCACCACTAACTTAGTGCGGGGAGCAGGAACGGGTTGGGCCATACTGGGAACACGCACCACTAACTTAGTGCGGGGAGCAGGAACGGGTTGGGCCGTACTGGGAACACGCACCACTAACTTAGTGTGTGGAGCAGGAACGGGTTGGGCCATACTGGGAACACGCACCACTAACTTAGTGCGGGGAGCAGGAACGGGTCGGGCCGTACTGGGAACACGCACCACTAACTTAGTGCGGGGAGCAGGAACGGGTCGGGCCGGACTGGAAACACGCACCACTAACTTAGTGCGGGGATCAGGAACGGGCCGGACCGGACTGGTGACACACACCACTTTCTTGGTGCGAGGAGCGGGACTGGGTTTCCTCATAAACCTCCGCTCCCTCTGCTGCCTACTCAGTTCCTCTCGCCGTGCCTCTACTCTCTCCTTCTCCCTTATCGCCTCCAGTAGCTCCTCCCTCTGACCAACTAACTCCTGCTCCCTCATGACCAATAGCCCCCGTAACCTGGTGGCCTCCTCTCCTATTCTGCAGATACGCCCTGTAGCTGCCTCCAGCAGCCCCGTCGTCCATGCCGTGTGCCCCCCCAATTTTCTTTATTGGGGGTGCCTCTCGCCTGTCCGACGACGACACTGTTGGCGCCGTACCTCCTTTCTCGCCAGGGCTTTAACCTTTGCCCATGGCCCTTTGCCCGCGAACATGTCCTCCCAGGACCACCATTGGCCCACATGGGCCATCGCCAACTTCTCCAGCTCCTTACCCGGCGTTTGCTCCGAAACACGCTGCTTGGTCCTGTTTTGGTGGGATCTTCTGTCACGATCGTCGTAATGAACGGACCAAGGCGCAGCGTGATATGCGTACATCTTTTAATAGTACTTAATACACGATACAACAAAACAACAAAACGAAACGTGAAGTCCTCGGTCATAAACACACAAACCTACACGGAACAAGATCCCACAAATGACAAGTGCACAAAAGGCTGCCTAAGTATGGTTCCCAATCAGAGACAACAAGCAACAGCTGATTCATGTTGCCTCTGATTGGGAACCACCCCGGCCAACATAGAAAACACATGAACTAGAAACTGAACATAGAACACAAAACATAGACCCTACACAACCTGGCTCAACATATAAGAGTCCCCAGAGCCAGGGCGTGACATGTGGTCTATTTGACATACACTCACAATAGTGGGGTGGTGGGTAGAGAGTTGCAGACTGTGCAGTTATTGTATAACATTTTAATAGTAAACCCTTTGTAAAAAAGACCCACAAGCAACGCAGGTTCCTGTGGTAATGAACTTGTCAGCCAGCGCTGAAGCTTTGGAGTTTTGGGCCTCGTCGTTTCTGTTTTTATTATTCAATTCAGCACTAAGGTTGCTCTCCTCTCCCCCTCTGATTTCTCAAATGCCACGCTCGGCCTCTTGTTTTGCTACCAGGAACACATTTCCCACTTTCCCCGTGGAGCTGGGATATACTGAATTGCCTCTCATTCAAAATAAATAATCTGCTCCTATAATGCCGCTAATGCTGTAACGAACCCTGCATCCTGAGTCGGTTCCTGTCTGTGTTGTCAGTTTTCTGCTCGGGATCTCCAGTTTCCCGAGGGTTCTGGAACGCTCCCTGCCTGGTTGCCGGGCGAGGTTGCTAGGCGGGAGCTCTCATGATTTACCGCACCTGCATCCCATCAGCAATCTGCACACCTGGTCCTGATCATCACCCTTTTTAGGCTCTGACCTAACATCCATTCCCTGCCGGATCGTTAGCCATGAACAGTATGTTTATCAGTGGATCAGCCTTAGAGCATGTAGCGTTAGTTTTGTTGTTTTGCACCTTGTTTGCTTGTTTTGTACTTACCTCCGTTTTGTTCCATCTGCAGTCACTCATCCGGAACCTTCACCCAACCTCTGCCTGATGGTCGGCGGCTGCCGAGCCATTACTGGACCTACCACTGCACCCTCAACAACCCATCCACGCCACCCGCTCTGTTCCCTGGATTATTCAGCCTCACTCGTGGATCTATTAAATAAACACTCACCTTTGTTTCAACCTACCTTGTCCTGGTCTGCTTCTGGGTTCTGGCTTAGTAAACCGTGACAGAACGATCCGGCCAGTAATGAACCCAGCGGACCTGGACTCTGTTCGCCATGCCATTACCCATCAGGAGAAGATGTTGGGCCATCATAGCACGGAGCTACAGGAGATCGCGTTGGCAGTTCGGAACCTTTCTACCGGTCTGACGGAGGTCCAGAACCAGCGCAAGTTTCCGGTGGAGGATCCACTACCGGTTTCACCCATCTCGCCTGCCGCTTCTGGAGCTGTGTCCTTCCGTGAGCCCAAGGTTCCGACGCCGGATAAATATGAGGGGGAGCTGGGAAGATGCCGTTCTTTCCTTATGCAGTGTGGGTTAGTGTTCGATCTACAGCCCTACTCTTATGCCACAGACAAGGCTAGGATAGCCTTTGTGATTGAGTTGCTGCGTGGTCGAGCGCTGGAGTGGGCTTCAGCCGTTTGGGAACGACAAGACCCCTGCATGGCTTCATACCAGGGGTTCACGGCCGAGATGAGGAAGCTCTTCGACCATTCCGTCCGAGGGAGGGACGCAGCTAGGCGCCTGTTTTCGCTTCGCCAAGGAACTCGTAGCGTGGCCGACTTCGTGATCGAGTTCAAGACGTTGGCTGTGGAGAGTGGGTGGAATGAGGAGTCTCTGCAAGCGGCCTTTTACCAGGGTCTGTCGGAGCAGCTCAAGGATGAGTTGATCTCCTATCCGGAGCCTAGTGACCTGGACAGCTTGGTAGCCTTGTCTATTCGGGTGGATAATCGAGTCCGAGAGCGAAGGAGGGAGAAGCAATGGGTTCCGTCCAATCGATCAGCTTCTCAGGTTCCAGTCGGGTCGGGGATTGGATCAGAATACGTCGATCATCGTCCACCACACAGGATTAGTGGAGAGGTCCTGTCTCCCGATTCTGAACCAATGCAAGTAGGGCGGCACGGGTTAACCAAGGAGGAACGCCAACTCAGACGTAGGACTAACTGTTGCCTCTACTGTGGTGGTTCGGGACATTACCTCGCCACCTGTTCCCGGCGGTCGTCAAACTGCGCGGCTCGCTAAAGTTGGGAGGACTTTTAGCGAGCCAGTTTCGACCTCTCAATACCTCTGTCAGACCCGTTTCCGGCTACCCTTATGAACAGGAATCAGAGCTTAGCGATTAACGCTTTTGCTCGATTCAGGTGCCGATGGAAGCTTTCTTGATGCCGAGTTGGTGGAACAGCTGGGGCTTTCCAAGGAGCAATTGCGGAAGCCATTGAAGCGACCACTCTGAACGGCAGTAGTCTGGCACGTATCACGATGAGGACTGAACCGGTTAAGATGCTGTTGTCGGGGAATCATTCGGAGATGATTTCATTCTTCATTCTGCCGTCTTCCCATGTTCCTCTGGTCCTTGGATACCCCTGGCTGAAGGAACACAATCCCACGTTCGATTGGGTGACGGGCAAGGTAACGAGTTGGAGCCTTGATTGTCATGCTAACTGTCTCAAGACTGCCTGTCCCCATTCGGTTCCCAGTCAGGTGATTGAGGCTAAACCCCCAGATTTGTCCCTGGTTCCCGAGACATATCACGATTTGGGGGAAGTGTTCAGTAAGCAGAAGGCTCTGTCACTCCCTCCCCACCGACCATATGATTGTGCCATCAACCTGTTCCCTGGAGCTGTCTACCCCAAGGGAAGGTTATACAGTATCTCCCGACCTGAACGTGAGGCTTTGGAGACCTACATCAAGGAGTCCCTAGCTGCTGGTCTCGTTCGTCCCTCGTCATCACCCCCTGGGGGCAGGATTCTTCTTTGTGGGTAAGAAGGATGGCTCTCTTCGACCGTGTATTGATTATCGGGGGTTGAATGACATCACGGTCAAGAACAAGTATCCCCTGCCCTTGATGAGTTCTGCCTTCGACTCCTTACAGGGTGCTACGGTGTTCACCAAGCTAGACCTACGCAATGCGTATCACATGGTCCGGATCAGAGAGGGGGACGAGTGGTTGACGGGTTTCAATACACCGATGGGTCACTTCGAGTATCAGGTGATGCCGTTTGGACTGACCAATGCTCCAGCGGTATTCCAGAGTATGGTGAACGACGTCCTGAGAGATATGATCGGTCTCTTTGTGTTTGTTTACCTGGATGACATTCTGATCTTCTCGAAGGAACCTTCCGACCACGTCCAGCATGTCCGGCAGGTTCTGCAGCGATTGTTGGAGAATCGCCTGTTCGTGAAGGCCGAGAAGTGCGAGTTTCACGCCCACACGACATCCTTTCTCGGGTACATCATCTCCAGGGGAGAGATTAGGATGGACCAGGAGAAGGTTAGAGCGGTTCTGGAATGGGCCCAGCCCGGTACGAGATTGCAGCTCCAGAGATTTTTGGGGTTTGCGAATTTCTACCGCAGATTCATCCGGGATTACAGCCGTGTGGCCGCTCCGTTAACTGCCTTGACTTCCAGTATCAGGACCTTCAAGTGGAATCCGGAGGCGGATCGAGCGTTTCTGGATTTGAAGAGGCGATTCACCAACGCACCGATTCTCTCTCAACCGGACACGGCCCGTCAGTTCGTCGTTGAAGTGGACGCGTCTGATGTGGGAGTTGGCGCCATCCTGTCGCAGCGATGCTCCACGGACAGTAAACTCCATCCCTGCGCCTACTACTCTCGTCGCCTTTCGCCTGCGGAGAGGAACTACGATGTGGGTAACCGGGAGCTTCTCGCGGTGAAGCTTGCCTTGGAAGAGTGGCGCCACTGGTTGGAGGGGGCGGAGCAACCGTTTATTGTCTGGACTGACCACAAGAATCTTGCTTACGTGCAATCGGCTAGACGTCTCAACTCTCGTCAGGCCAGGTGGGCGTTGTTTTTCGGACGATTCAATTTTTCCCTGACGTTCCGACCTGGATCTAAGAACGGCAAGGCGGACGCCTTGTCCCGGATGTTCTCCAAGACGGAGGAGAGTGGGGCCAAGACCGAGACGATTCTTCCCCGGAACTGTGTCGTGGGAGCAGTTATGTGGAAGATTGAGGAGGAGGTTATGGCGGCCCTTCGGACGCAGCCCGGTCCCGGTAACGGTCCACCCGGTCGGTTGTTTGTGCCTGAGTCGGTTCGTTCTGCTGTCCTCCAATGGTCCCACGCCAGCAAGATGGCTTGTCACCCTGGCGTGGCTCGGACGATGGCGTTTCTTCGCAGACGATTTTGGTGGCCTGCCATGGGAGAGGATACTCGGAGGTTTGTTGCTGCCTGTCCAGTGTGTGCGCAGAATAAGAGTGCCAATCGGCCCAGCTCTGGACTACTTCACCCCCTTCCTATTCCCCGGCGACCATGGTCGCATCTGGCCCTGGACTTTGTCACTGGGTTGCCCGCTTCTGAGGGGAACACGGTCGTTCTGACTATCGTGGACAGATTCAGCAAGTTCGCCCACTTTGTGCCCATTTCCAAGCTTCCCTCTGCCTCTGAGACGTCCGAGATCCTGGTTAGGGAGGTTTTCAGGGTCCACGGGTTGCCTAGTGACATCGTTTCCGACCGTGGTCCTCAGTTTACCTCTGCTGTCTGGAAGTCCTTCTGTTTGGCCATTGGAGCTACAGTCAGTCTCACATCTGGGTTTCACCCCCAATCTAATGGTCAGGCGGAGAGAGCCAACCAGAAGATGGAATCCACGCTACGCTGCCTTGTCTCCTCCAACCCCACCTCCTGGGTCTCTCAGTTGCCTTGGGTTGAGTATGCCCACAATACTCTCCCTACATCTGCCACTGGGATGTCTCCCTTCCAGTGCCTGTATGGCTACCAACCTCCCTTGTTTCCTTCTCAGGAGAAGGATCTCTCAGTGCCCTCTGTTCAGGCCCACATTCGTCGTTGCCACCGGACTTGGCATCGGGCCAGAAAGGCCCTCCTTAGAGTTTCTGACCGGTATCAGCTCCAGGCGAATCGTCGCCGGATTCCCGCTCCCACCTATACCATCGGAGATAGGGTCTGGTTGGCCACACGGGATCTTCCGCTACGGACTGAGTCTAGGAAGTTGTCACCGAAGTTCATTGGTCCGTTTGTGGTGGAGAAGGTGATCAATCCGGTTGCAGTTCGACTCAAGTTACCGAGAACGCTCAGAGTCCATCCCACCTTTCATGTCTCCTGCCTCAAGCCTGTTCTCCTCAGTCCTCTGTTGCCTCCTCCGCCTCCTCCTCCTCCTCCTCGGATGATCGGAGGTGGTCCTGCCTACACGGTGCGACGCATTATGGATTCCAGACGGCGGGGCCGGGGTTTCCAGTATCTCGTGGACTGGGAGGGGTATGGTCCTGAAGAGAGGAGTTGGATTCCTCGGCGACAGATCCTTGATGCTGACCTCCTTCGTGACTTCTACCGCCTCCATCCTGGCGCTCCGGGTAGTCCGCCCGGTGGCGTTCGTCGGAGGGGGGGTACTGTAACGAACCCTGCATCCTGAGTCGGTTCCTGTCTGTGTTGTCAGTTTTCTGCTCGGGATCTCCAGTTTCCCGAGGGTTCTGGAACGCTCCCTGCCTGGTTGCCGGGCGAGGTTGCTAGGCGGGAGCTCTCATGATTTACCGCACCTGCATCCCATCAGCAATCTGCACACCTGGTCCTGATCATCACCCTTTTTAGGCTCTGACCTAACATCCATTCCCTGCCGGATCGTTAGCCATGAACAGTATGTTTATCAGTGGATCAGCCTTAGAGCATGTAGCGTTAGTTTTGTTGTTTTGCACCTTGTTTGCTTGTTTTGTACTTACCTCCGTTTTGTTCCATCTGCAGTCACTCATCCGGAACCTTCACCCAACCTCTGCCTGATGGTCGGCGGCTGCCGAGCCATTACTGGACCTACCACTGCACCCTCAACAACCCATCCACGCCACCCGCTCTGTTCCCTGGATTATTCAGCCTCACTCGTGGATCTATTAAATAAACACTCACCTTTGTTTCAACCTACCTTGTCCTGGTCTGCTTCTGGGTTCTGGCTTAGTAAACCGTGACAAATGCCATGTATTCACACAAATGCTAAACAGCCAAAAGTCACATAAGCAGAGGGGATTTTCTTCTCTTTTTCAGCTTTCTATCAATAGTACTAACGCCTGCCGATAAATACATTAGAGACTTGACTTCACAAGAAGGTGAGGTTCAGCGTGCTGTATGGATTTGAGCTCTGTCTCAGTTTTTCTGGCCCTCAGTTGTTGGGGGAAAAGTGCCATAGCCAGGCAGACGGTATAGATTAGCCTAACATGCAGTGCTCAGAACATTTATGCTAGAGCATTTGTAGCTGAGGGGGGGTTTTGATGACAGTATATATTTAGAACTACAGTTGAAGTCGGAAGTTTACATACACTTAGGTTGGAGTCATTAAAACTTGTTTTTCAACCACTCCACAAATGTCTTGTTAACAAACTATAGTTTTGGCAAGTCGGTTAGGACATCTACTTTGTGCATGACACAAGTAATTTTTCCAACAATTGTTTACAGACATATTATTTCACTTATAATTAATTGTATCACAATTCCAGTGGGTCAGAAGTTTACATACACTAAGTTGACTGTGCCTTTAAACAGCTTGGAAAATTCCAGAAAATGATGTCATGGCTTTAGAACCTTCTGATAAGCTAATTGACATCATTTGAGTCAATTGGAAGTGTACCTGTGGATGTATTTCAAGGCCTACCTTCAAACTCAGTGCCTCTGTGCTTGACATCATGGGAAAATCAGAAGAAATCAGCCAAGACCTCAGAAAACAAATTGTAGACCTCCACAAGTCTGGTTCATCCTTGGGAGCAATTTCCAAATGCCTGAAGGTAACACATGCATCTGTACAAACTATAGTATGCAAGTATAAACACCATGGGACCACACAGCCGTCATACCGCTCAGGAAGGAGACGCGTTCTGTCTCCTAGAGATGAATGTACTTTGGTGCGAAAAGTGCAAATCAATCCCAGAACAACAGCAAAGGACCTAGTGAAGATGCTGGAGGAAACAGGTACAAAAGTATCTATATCCACAGTAAAACGAGTCCTATATCGACATAACCTGAAAGGTCGCTCAGCAAGGAAGAAGTCACTGCTCCAAAACCGCCATAAAAAAGCCAGACTACGGTTTGTAACTGCACATGGGGACAAAGATCGTACTTTTTGGAGAAATGTCCTCTGGTCTGATGAAACTGTTTGGCCACAATGACCATCATTATGTTTGGAGGAAAAATGGGGTTGCTTGCAAGCCGAAGAACACCATCCCAACCGTGAAGCACGGGGGTGGCAGCATCATGCTGTGGGGGTGCTTTGCTGCAGGAGGGACTGGTGCACTTCACAAAATAGATGGCATCATGAGGAAGGAAAATTATGTGGATATATTGAAGCATCTCAAGACATCAGTCAGGAAGTTAAAGCTTGGTCGCAAATGGGTCTTCCAAATGGATAATGACCCCAAGTATACTTCCAACAAAGTCAAGGTATTGGAGTGGCCATCACAAAGCCCTGACCTCAATCCTATAGAGAATTTGTGGGCAGAACTGAAAAAGCGGGTGCGGGCAAGGAGGCCTACACACCTGACTCAGTTACACCAGCTCTGCCAGGAGGAATGGGCCAAAATTCATACAACTTATTGTGGGAAGCTTGTGGAAGGCTACCCGAAACGTTTGACCCAAGTTAAACAATTTAAAGACAATGCTACCAAATACTAATTGAGTGTATGTAAACTTCTGACCCACTGGGAATGTGATGAAAGAAATAAAAGCTGAAATAGATCATTCTCTCTACTATTATTCTGACATTTCACATTCTTCAAATAAAGTGGTGATCCTAACTGACCTAAAACAGGGAATCTTTACTAGGATTAAATGTCAGGAATTGTGAAAAACTGAGTTTAAATGTATTTGGCTAAGGTGTATGTAAACTTCCGACTTCAACTGTATATATGATTTTATTTTGTTGACAAATCATACATACGGTACATGCAGTTTCAAACCCTTATGAAATAACTTTAGACAGATATGTTCGACAGTACTGCTGAAGTAATTGGATGCCAAACCCCCCTTTATTGTTCAAGGAATACAAAACAGATGGACAAAATAAACACAGCTACAGTGGGGGAAAAAGTATTTATTCAGCCACCAATTGTGCAAGTTCTCCCACATAAAATGAAAAGAGAGGCCTGCAATTTTCATCATAGGTACACGTCAACTATGACAGACAAATTGAGATTTTTTTTCTCCAGAAAATCACATTGTAGGATTTGTAATGATTTTATTTGCAAATAATGGTGGAAAATAAGTATTTGGTCACCTACAAACAAGCAAGATTTCTGGCTCTCACAGACCTGTAACTTCTTCTTTAAGAGGCTCCTCTGTCCTCCACTCGTTACCTGTATTAATGGCACCTGTTTGAACTTGTTATCAATATAAAAGACACCTGTCCACAACCTCAAACAGTCACACTCCAAACTCCAATATGGCCAAGACCAAAGAGCTGTCAAAGGACACCAGAAACAAAATTGTAGACCTGCACCAGGCTGGGAAGACTGAATCTGCAATAGGTAAGCAGCTTGGTTTGAAGAAATCAACTGTGGGAGCAATTATTAGGAAATGGAAGACATACAAGACCACTGATAATCTCCCTCGATCTGGGGCTCCACGCAAGATCTCACCCTGTGGGGTCAAAATGATCACAAGAACGGTGAGCAAAAATCCCAGAACCACACGGGGGGACCTAGTGAATGACCTGCAGAGAGCTGGGACCAAAGTAACAAAGCCTACCATCAGTAACACACTACGCCGCCAGGGACTCAAATCCTGCAGTGCCAGACGTGTCCCCTTGCTTAAGCCAGTACATGTCCAGGCCCGTCTGAAGTTTGCTAGAGTGCATTTGGATGATCCAGAAGAGGATTGGGAGAATGTCATATGGTCAGATGAAACCAAAATAGAACTTTTTGGTAAAAACTCAACTCGTCGTGTTTGGAGGACAAAGAATGCTGAGTTGCATCCAAAGAACACCATACCTACTGTGAAGCATGGGGGTGGAAACATCATGCTTTGGGGCTGTTTTTCTGCAAAGTGACTAGGACGACTGATCCGTGTAAAGGAAAGAATGAATGGGGCCATGTATCGTGAGATTTTGAGTGAAAACCTCCTTCTATCAGCAAGGGCATTGAAGATGAAACGTGGCTGGGTCTTTCAGCATGACAATGATCCCAAACACACCGCCCGGGCAACGAAGGAGTGGCTTCGTAAGAAGCATTTCAAGGTCCTGGAGTGGCCTAGCCAGTCTCCAGATCTCAACCCCATAGAAAATCTTTGGAGGGAGTTGAAAGTCCGTGTTGCCCAGCGACAGCCCCAAAACATCACTGCTCTAGAGGAGATCTGCATGGAGGAATGGGCCAAAATACCAGCAACAGTGTGTGAAAACGTTTGACCTGTGTCATTGCCAACAAAGGGTATATAACAAAGTATTGAGAAACTTTTGTTATTGACCAAATACTTATTTTCCACCATAATTTGCAAATAAATTCATAAAAAATCCTACAATGTGATTTTCTGGATTTTTTTTCCTCATTTTGTCTGTCATAGTTGACGTGTACCTATGATGAAAATTACAGGCCTCTCTAATCTTTTTAAGTGGGAGAACTTGCACAATTGGTGGCTGACTAAATACTTTTTTTCCCCACTGTATGTGCAGCAGCACTATATTACTGCTACTATATTTCATAAATCATAACTCAAAGATACATAAAAGGTACCGTGCCAGCACACTATTACTATCACAGAATAGTCGTTAAATAATGGAGGTGGCGGAAATTCAAGTTATTCATAAAAGCTAGGCAATGAATTCTGAATGGGTAACGTTTTCACAAAGATCATTCCATATCAATGTGCCTCCTGTTATACATATGTATGTCCTTCCCCCCATAAGCTTTTCTGTGTAGGCTAGTGCCTGCTATAATGGAATTATTATATCAGGCAGGTAAATCATTGTTCTCTCTCTCTCTCTCTCTCTCTCTCTCTCTCTCTCTCTCTCTCTCTCTCTCTCTCTCTCTCTCTCTCTCTCTCTCTCTCTCTCTCTCTCTCTCTCTCTCTCTCTCTCTCTCTCTCTCAGCACATTACTCTCATTCTCCCCGTGTTGTTATTTTTCTGCTTGGTTGTCAGGCGTCGTGGCTCCAACATAAAGCTGTCGGAGAAGGAGAGGGCGGCGTCCATGTCGGCGGTCAGAGAGAACAGAGAGCACAATTTATGCTGTGCAACGAGTGTGACCATCCCTCAGAGAGAATGGGTGGAGGAATTGACGTACATTTTTTTTTTTAAACAAGCAGTTGTTCCAGATAGTCAGAGAGATAAAATGGTATGGCGGGAAGTCAGTGAAGACAAGAGAGCAGTTAATGTTTAGATACCCATACACCTTTAGGCTACCCACATACACCTGCGAAGCCATACATCATTCTAATCCTCTCCACTCAAAATCTTCTTCTGTTATCTTCTTTTATCAAATAGCAATTTATTTTTGGTTTGGTTTTTCTGTCAAACGACGAAGACCAACGGTTGGGAGATTCAATGGCATTTATAAGTCAAGGAGCATGTACAGCTGGGTACTGCATTGCAGTTCAATTCGGTGAGAAGAAACTGAATGGAAGGGCAATTCATATAGAGGACCCAAAAGTAATACGTTAAGGATGGTGTACTCAACTCACCCCTCCTTGAGTCAGTTCATGCTGAGGGTGTCCTAAAATGTACACTGTGTAGAGGACATTATTGGAAACTCAGCAATGAAATGAAAGTGAGATGTTTGTTGGTTCACTCTGTTTATGCATTGCTCATGATTGTGTTGTTGACAGTGGTATTAAAGTGGTATTAAATGTCTGGGACTTGGAACATGGGGATCTGTACGTAAACAGCACCATTGCACATGTTTATATGCTTCCTCATCACCAGCAGCAATTCCAGTCAAGGACAGATTGCTGCAGGTAGCCTCGAGGTTAGAGTGTTGGGCCAGTAACCCAAAGGTTGCTGGTTCAAGTCCCGGACCTGACAAGGTAGGTAAATAATCTGTGGATGTGAGCAAGGCACTTAACCACAATTGCTCCAGGCATGCTGGACAATGATGACCCTGGCCGTGACCCCACTCCCTGTGGGTTTCTCAGGAGGAGTTGGGAAATGCAAAAAACACATTTCTATTACACGCTTGTGTGTAACAGGACAAATATTAGCACCCCCAAAATTATTATCGTATACACAGAGTCGGACAGAAGCTTGGGGCTTGAGTTATGGTTTTAAATTGGGTGGCAATGATATGGGCCTTGAAGTTTTTTTATATAGTTGTAATAAGGGAATGTAAGATTGGGTTTAGGTTTTCAGAAGGACAATGAAGTTAGGGCTAACGTACGGTGTCCATATTAGGACAGTCACATGTTCAAGGAAGCTGTGTCCTAATATGTCCTAACCGATATTCCCTCAAAAAAAAATAGGCACTGAGCAGATTTCAGGTCTTGCTGAGCGCAAACTTGAACATTGTGAAAATTCTGTGCAACTTTCCGCGCGCATTTACTGTGAACACTGAGGCTGTACCCACTTTAAGTTACATTTTTAACAGTGGCCAAGTAGACTGCTGTGGCTATTTGACCATAATATATGCCTACCAGATTGACCTACCGTCAAAAACAATGGAGAAAAATGCATCCCATAACATTTTAACATGGAAATAGCTGTTCTGTCAGTAGCAGCAAAACATGCAGGGCTTGACATTACCCTGTTATCCACTTGTCCTTCAGACAAGGTGGTGACTGAAAATGTTGTGTTGTTTGATGAAAGAAACCACTTTACAAAAGAAAATACATTATTATTCCCATACCATTATTAGAAAGAAACAGACAAATTATGCTACCCTCTGCCTATTGGCTACTTAGCTTATTCAAGAACGTCTCAAAATACAATACTGCCCCTTTAAGACATAAAACAAACTCTTTACCTGACTCTTTACCTAGAAATGCACACATTTTGTGTTCTTGTAGGAAGCAACCACTCCCCCATTGTTAACTAGAAATTAATAGAATAGAATCCTACTCCAATGCCCTCTGCCTACAATAAAATCTTCCGCACAGTGTTTTGCATGCTGTCTTGCATTGTTCGTTTTGTTTCGGTATATTACATTGAAAGTGGCAATATTGAGTTGATTGGAGCACAATTCCCACAGTAGAGTGAAAAGTTGATAGAGTTAACTAAAGGGGAACTCTAGAAAGTTGAGTTTAGTTCAATCTCGTACTTCTCTGTGCAGGCTGATATTTCTTCTGTGCGCCAGTCTGAGGGGAGCTGCGCACCCACGCAGCTTAGAGGGAACATTGGTCCTAACCCTAGCACTAGTACGGTGTCCATATTAAGACAGACTCACACTCTGACACAACTTCCATGGACATGTGTCTGTCCTAATATGGACAACATTTTGGTGCTAGGAATAGGGTTAAATGAATACTTAATGTGAAATAAGGATGTTTTCTTTTAATTAGTGCATTCAGAAAACTTTGAGAAAATATCTGATGTTCATGAATGCAGTATTTTTAATAGCTTCAAGGGCAGAGTAATGGTTGACAATGTGATATGCTCGGCTGCATTTAATATGGCAAAATAAATAAAAACCTGAATTATTTTTCAGAAGGCATTACCTTGGATCTTTATCCTAATGGATTTGTTTAAAGTGGCCTAATGGTGTTCTTGGTTGTCGTCCAACGATATTCCAAGAGGCAATACAGGAATAATTTAGACATTTAATGTTGAACCGTATATTTTTGTCAAGGGCACTGGTCTCATTAGTATTATTCTCATATGCCATCTGAACTGGGTGTCTTTGGAACTAGCGCTTTGTTTCCCTCCAACTTGTATTTCTTTGATTGCGATTTCACTGAGCCTGACAGTACGAATGAGAGAGAGAGAGAGAGAGAGAGAGAGAGAGAGAGAGAGAGAGAGAGAGAGAGAGAGAGAGAGAGAGAGAGAGAGAGAGAGAGAGAGAGAGAGAGAGAGAGAGAGAGAGAGAGAGAGAGAGAGAGAGAGAGAGAGAGAGAGAGAGAGCTTGGCACTGTGAAAAAAGATTAGTGATGAGATGAGTCTCGATGCACCTGTCAGAGTTGACCAGATCAGGTAATGAGGATATACTCCCTGAGGATGCTAATGATGCTAACGAACCCATTAGCCGCTCATGTGCGAATCACTGAGAATTACTGAGGAAGCCGGGATGTTCAAACGCAGCAGCCAAATTAAAATGCACCGCACATGGCCCTGAAATGTAAATATCCTGCCTTTGCAACGATGGAGCTGGCCTCCTTCTCTGCTCCTCTAATCGGCTTTCAGAAGACGGTGCAAAGTGCTCAGGAATAATGGCTGTGTGCTGTGATAAAACACCAGGCTTTTATTATAAACCGACAATAGTCAAGCTGTGTTTGAAAAGGGACTAAAATGTAAGCTCTGCGCATATTGTTCCACATGTCTCGAATAAGTGGTACTTCTTTTTGCCCTGCCGTTGCTATTTTTCCAGAGACGTGTCTCGTGTTACACATTTCCATTTTCATATTCATATAAACACTGGTATTTCCTTGCCAATTAGATTGTGGTATTGAGGAAATTAGATTGTGTAGTTATTTGTCTAGTCATTTTATTTCATGTGCCATCCAGAATCATCCACTATTGGCCCTCCTGTAGCTTAGTTGGTAGAGCATGGCTCTTGCAACGCAAGTATGAAAAATGTATGCACTCACTAATTGTAAGTCGCTCTGGATAAAAGCGTCTGCTAAATGACTAAAATGTAAATGGTCATGGCAGTATGCTGTATACACTGTCATGGCATATATTTGGTTCCCCGACAGTCCCCTCATATAATAGGCATACAGCAATAACACCCCTATACTTAGAGTAACACATATATTGACTAATAACTACTGTTGATTGAGGGTATGTCGGCTGAATGTGTTTTAGATACTGTAGCTGGTATTTGTTAAGATGATTGAAGTGAAATGTTATATAAAACAGACCATTGCTAAATGTCCCTTGGCTTACCGCCAGGTTCCCACCTCTGGAAAGACTTTCGAAGAGGAGCAGGTAACCATGTCTTTTATGACTGCAGGGATTAATCTCGCTCCCCAATAACACCAGAAAGGGAGGAGATGATGTAAAAAGGAAGGGAAAAAAAGAGTCTTGAACCTGAATTGAGATTTTGTGATTGGTTCTGTTCCAGGGGAAGTGAAGGCAATCCGACTGAGGTCACTTAATTTCAATTTTAGTGTCTAGCTGTCCCAGAAACTAGCCAGAGGTGTCCCAAACGATGTTCCCCCACACCTCTCCCTCATTTGTCTACATTAACTTTGCATGGTGTGTGGTCCTCGCGCATAATATCTGGGCCAGTTTTATATTTAGCCCTGTCCGCAAGCACCTTGAAAACAGGGTAACCTAGTCTCCTCGAACCCTGTCGACGATGTGGCACAAAACTTTCCTCTCTTCCCCATAGAGATGCACCTGGCTACATTTTAATACCTTTGACAAAAACCTGTTGAAATGCAGTAATAGAGACTTCATATACTCAATGTTTTATTTTTCAGTTTTGCACTTAAACATTTATAGAATGTTTCAACGTTTCAGAGTAAGACAAGTGGTCATTAAACAAAACGTCCTTTCGTCTTTTATTACCGCTTTTGGCAACAGAAACTAATTTCCAGAGGTGGGACAAAGTCATTGTTATGCAAGTCACAAGTAAGTCTCAAGTCTTTGCCCTCGAGTCCCGAGTCAAGTCGAGTCAAAGATGAGGCAAGTCCCAAGTCGAGTCAAAAGTCAAAGCCATCAAGTCTCAAGTCGAGTCCAAAGTCCTACATTTTAGTTTCGAGTCATTTCAAGTCCTCTTAGCAAGCCTTTGCAAGTCATTACAAGTCCTCGTAGCAAGTCTTCTCGAGTCATAAGGCGCAAGTCCAAGTCAAGTCACGAGTCATTGATGTTAAAGTCCAAGTCGAGTTGCAAGTCTTTGTACATTTTGTCGAGTCGAGTCTGAAGTCATCAAATTCATGACTCGAGTCTGACTCGAGTCCAAGTCACATGACTCGAGTCCACACCTCTGCTAATTTCAGTGTTCGTGGGAAGATAATAGTTCTGTCAAGAGAGTTTTATACACAGCTACGAATAGAATCTCCTGTTCTAATTTTGTTACGCCGTAAAAACAACAGAACCAGGGTCAAAACTACCTGAGCTAATCATGTGTAGTCCATAAACAATGCCAACCCTTTCCCTTGACTCCCTTCATATGGAATTTGAGGTGGCACTATCCACAGGGCTAAACACAGCCTCGATATTAATTGCATCCTTAGTTGTAAAATCAATGTCAATTACAGCAGCCTAAGTCGTTGTGACCCACAGTAGATATCTAACCTTGTGATCACTGTTTTATGTTTTAGAGGCCCATTTTGCAGCGGTTGGAGAGAAGCGTGGAATTAAAAGCCCCTTTCAAGTCCCAATAATGAAAACGAAGCCACGAAGCCCCTAAGCTACCAATTGACCTGTTGTTTAGAATTATGCACATGAAAATATACTGCTGCACAGTTCCGTTGTTGAAAGCTATTAATCTTCTCAACACCTCCACCCCGTCACACTCAGTCAGATTTTAAGCTGCTATTTCCCTAACCCTGTTCGCTTAGTTACTAGTCAGGCACTTTACATTGTGAGGATACGAAGAAACAAAACACAAAGCAATTGTTTTGTGAAAAAGGATTATAAAGACTCTGCATTTGTGATAATTGTCCATTTTCATATGTGCTGACCTAGAGCAGGCTATGACACTTACTTTTATTTAATTTGACTGTTTTTATGTGTGTGTTTTTTCTAGGTTGACACTGCAGTGTTTAGGGAGAATTTGTATATGCAGTGCCTGCTAGTAGGTGATGTACATTGGGAAGAGAAAAAGTGATGGTTTGGCATTGTGTTGCAGTGTTTCGTGCGGGGCAAATTGTGGCATGTCAACCTGCTGCAGTGGTGGCAGCTGGCATGTTTACAGAGCTCGTTCTCCATGCTCGCCTGGCTCATTTTACTCATGAAGGAGCCCGCTAGGGCACAAAGATTTCAATCTTTGATGCTCTCTCTCTCGCTCTCTCTCTCTCTCTCTCTCTCTCTCTCCACATGAAAAACAATGGCATCATTGGAAACAGAAACCGTTTTTGTCTCTCCGCAGATGCAGAGAGAGTGGCTTTCTCCTCCTGCGAGCCAACTTTGTGTCCTGCAGTGAAAAGATGCCAAGGCTGTGGGTACTGGTTCTTCTCTGCCACCGTATGTGGACAAAAGAGGGTGGTGGTGGAAGTGAAGAGGGTGGCGGGTGGAATGGGGGAAAGCTGGCACTGCTCTGGGCCCCCATCCACCTGGCGTTAGTTACCATTGTCCCTTGTTCTGGCACAGTCTTTGATTGGACAGGCGGTTGGAACACATTTACCTCAGTGATTACAATGGAACTTAATGGAGAGGGGGAGATGGGGGGTGTTTGTACCTGGCATGGTGGTGGTGGACTGTCCATTGGAGGTGTGCATTGCGTTGGGCTGCTGTGCAGAGAGGGATTTATGGTCCATAAAAAAGGCAGCTGTGTCTACCCTATAAACATACCATTATATTCATCAATACTCTCTCACCCCCTCTGGGTTGTCCCAGAGCCCTGGTTTTAAGGGACTGTACGTTATTTATAATGAGGGACACCTGGAGAAAATCTGACTTCTCTGAAATGAAAATATTTTTACCCGACCTTCCCTGCATGCTTGAAAAAAACCAAGTGGCCCTCCCCTGTACCCAAAATAATAATTAAAACATTAAATGGATAATAGAGAATATGCCTACCGTTTACCCTCACTCCTAGGACAGACCAGAGCCTTAGATATGCAGTTTTAGAAACTGTTCTTCGTTTTGTAAACATGAAATGGCAAAGTAGCCAGAAGGTTGTGAAAATATTATAATAAAAGCACTGCATGAATCTATCATCTTATCTGCGGTCCGAGAAAAAAATGGCCTTTTATAAACCATTTCATGCAATTCTACATCATTTTACATGACTGGAAATAAGCCCAATCTTTTTAATACCACAATAGAGCTTAAAAATAAATGAGTGCATGCTGCAGCACTGGAGACATTCTGATTTCTATACAGGCTATTGTTAAAAAAGAGGATAGTCTAAGTTTGGAACAGTGCTAAAGTTGTCTATCAACTGTAAAAATGTAGCGCAACAGAACCAGTTACAACTGAAGTATCTGATCATCAATGAATTTAAGAAAAAGTCAGTTGATGTTTAACACAGCAGCCGCATATCATCAGGTAGGCCTATATACTTTTTTCATTTCGGAAACTATGATTTTCTGATTTATTATATTTGATTCCATGATATTGTTGTTACAAAATAGATGTGTGTTGACTGTGATTAGGTAATGGGAATATAAGAACATCTGCTAGGCTAAATTAACAAACTAGGCATGCATTGCTCACCACATGAGCCTCAAACCAAAGACTGGCCAAACACTGTAGAATGACTGTATTGCCTAACAAGGCATTTTTAATTTCATTATTATTTAATTGTAAGTACTTATTTTTTTTAATGTCATTTTATACAGCCTAAATGCAAAATGTATAGGGATGTTGTTGAAGTGCTGTTGTTGATGTGTTGTTGAAGTGCTGAGTGCTCCTG
The DNA here is from genome assembly GCF_020615455.1 of Coregonus clupeaformis. NCBI lineage: Eukaryota > Metazoa > Chordata > Actinopteri > Salmoniformes > Salmonidae > Coregonus > Coregonus clupeaformis. The sequence continues at coordinate 393,249 of NW_025533711.1, forward strand.
CTAGCCTGTAGCATGTCACAAATGCTTCACAATTGATTTCTTAAGTGGCAGGCTATAGCCTTGAAATAATAATAATAAAACCAAAATAATTCATTTTCATTCCTTCTTAGGCTACCTGGCTTACTCCTGACTGATTTAGAGTTAGTATGTTGTTTAATAGCCTGTTGAAATTTGAAAGATCAATTGAGAGTAACAGAATCACACATTACTTCCCAAGCAAAGTCATTTTTTTGTCTCCTCAGCTATAGAAGGTTGAAGCGCAGCCTCTGAATGTCATAAAGACAATCCAAAGATATCAAATATGCATCGGAGGCACGTCTTTCCCCTGTATTTTAAAGCTTGTTTCTTGCGGACTAAAGCGTTGTTATACATTGCTTTGTATCAGCGATGGGCAACTTTGATGGGGGTGGGGGCCACAAAAAAACAGAACTCATCATGAGGGGCTGCAGTGGCTGGTGGGTCTGCCTACCCAGATCGAATTTCCTACAATTCTACACATTATGCCATAGGGTGGAGGCAAATTTTTGCAGTTTTTTATATGATAACTGATGATACTACAAGTTTAGATAGCTAGCCGGTTTAATTTATCAATCTAAAAAATCAATCTAAAAATGTTTTGCTGACATGGGCTAATTGAGTGTCTGCTGTTGCACAACCAAATTTTGAAATTCCACCTTGTTCTATTATTCTAACTCTCAACAGTAAATTGAGACCCAGACTGAGTTTCTATATATACACAGTAACAGTCAAAAGCTTGGACACACCTACTCATTCAAGGGTTTTTCTTCATTTTTACTATTTTCTACATTGTAGAATAGTAGTGAAGACATCAAAACTATGAAATAACACATATGGAATCATGTAGTAACCAAAAAAGGTAACTTTTAACAAGGCACAACTGATAATTGAAATGCATTCCAGGTGACTACCTCATGAAGCTGGTTGAGAGAATGCCAAGAGTGTGCAAAAGCTGTCATCAACGCAAAGGGTGGCTACTTTGAAGAATCTCAAATATAAAACATATTTTTATTTGTTTAACACTTTTTTGGTTACTACATGATTCCATATGTGTTCTTTCATAGTTTTGATGTCTTCACTATTATTCTACAATGTAGAAAATAGTGAAAATAAAGAAAAACCCTTGAATGAGTAGGTGTGTCCAAACTTTTGACTGGGACTGTATATATATAATTTATAAAAAAACAAACTAAACTGAAATATTACATTTACATAAGTATTCAGACCCTTTACTCAGTACTTTGTTGAAGCACTTTTAACAGCGATTACAGCCTCGAGTCTTCTTGGGTATGACACTAGAAGCTTGGCACACCTGTATTTGGGGAGTTTCTCCCATTCCTCTCTGCAGATTCTCTCAAGCTCCGTCAGGTTGGATGGGTAGCGTCGCTGCACAGCTATTTTGAGGTCTCTCCAGAGATGTTCGATCAGGTTGAAGTCCGGGCTCTGGCTGGGCCACTCAAGGACTTTCAGAGACTCCTGCGTTGTCTCGGCTGTGTGCTAAGGGTCGTTGTCCTGTTGGAAGGTGAACCTTCACCCCAGTCTCAGGTCCTGAGCGCTCTAGAGCAGGTTTTCATCAAGATCTCTCTCTGTACTTTGCTCCGTTCATCTTTCACTCGATCCTGACTAGTCTCTCAGTCCGTGCCGCTGAAGAACATCCCCACAGCATGATACTGCCACTACCATGCTTCACTGTAGGGATGGTGCCAGGTTTCCTCCAGACGTGACACTTCACATTCAGGCCAAAGAGTTCAATCTTGGTTTCATCAGACTAGAGAATCTCTCATGGTCTGAGAGTCCTTTATGTGCCTTTTTGCAAACTCCAAGCGGGCTGTCATGTGCCTTTTACTGAGGAGTGGCTTCCGTCTGGCCACTCTACCATAAAGGCCTGATTGGTAGAGTGCTGCAGAGATGGTTGTCCTTCTGGAAGGTTCTCCCATCTCCACAGACGAACTCTGGAGCTCTTTCAGAGTGACCATCAGGTTCTTGGTCACCTCCCTGACCAATGCCCTTCTCCCCCGATTGCTCAGTTTGGCCGGGCGGCCAGCTCTAGGAAGAGTCTTGATGGTTCCAAACTTCTTTCATTTAAGAATGATAGAGGCCACTGTGTTCTTGGGGACCTTCAATGCTGCAGACATTTTTTGGTACCCTTCCCCAGACCTGTGCCTTGACACAATCAGGTCTCTGCGCTCTACGGACAATTCCTTTGACCTCATGGCTTGGTTTTTGCTCTGACATGCACTGTTAACTATGGGACCTTATATAGATGTGTGTGTGCCTTTTCAAATCATGTCTAATCAATTGAATTTACCACAGGTAGACTCCAATCAAGTTGTAGAAACAGCTCAAGGATGATCAATGGAAACCTGATGCACATGAACTCAATTTCGAGTCTCATAGCAAAGGGTCTGAATACTTATGTAAATAAGGTATTTCAGTTTTTTTTGTAATACATTTGCTCAAATGTCTAAAAACCTGTATTGTGTGTAGATTGATGAGGATTCTTTTTTTTAAATATACATTTTAGAATAAGGCTGTAACATAACAAAATGTGGAAAAACATACAGTGCCTTCAGAAAGTGTTCACTCCCCTTAACTTTTTCCAAATTTTGTTGTGTTACAGCCTGAATTTAAAATGGATTACATTGAGTTTTTTGGTCACTGGCCTACACACAATACCCCATTATGTCAAAGTGGAATTATTATTTTTTCGAAACTTTAACAAATTAATAAAGAATGAAAAGCTGAAATGTCTTGAGTCAATAAGTATTCAACCACTTTGTTATGGCAAGCCTAAATATGTTCAGGAGTAAAAATGTGCTTAACAAGTCACATAAGATGCATGGACTCACTCTGTGTTCAATACTATTCTTTAACTTGTTTTTTAATGACTATCTCATCTCTGTACCCCACACATACAATTATCTGTAAGGTCCCTCAGTCGAGCAGTGAATTTCAAACGCAGATTCAACCACAAAGACCAGGGAGGTAAATGGCAACAACAAAAAAATTATGAGGGATATCACCATAGGGCCAATGGTGACTTTAAAACAGTTAAAGAGTTTAATGGCTGTGATAGAAAAAAACTGAGGATGGATCAACAACATTGTAGTTACTCCACAATACTAACCTAATTGACAGAGTGAAAAGAAGGAAGCCTGTTCAGAATACAAATATTCCAAAACATCTATCCTGTTTGCAACATGGCACTAAAGTAATACTGCAAAAAATAATGTGGCAAAGCAATTAACTTTTTGTCCGGAATACAAATTGTTATGTTTGGGGCAAATCCAATACAACACATTACTGAGTCCCAGTCTCCATATTTCCTTGCATGGTGATGGCTGCATCATGTTATGGGTATGTTTGTAATCGTTAAGGCCTGGGGAGTTCTTCAAGGTAAAAAAAAAGAAACGTAAATGAGCTAAGCACAGGCGAAATCCTAGAGGAAAACCTGGTTCAGTCTGCTTTACACCAGACACTGGGAGATCAATTCACCTTTCAGCAGGACAATATCTTAAAACACAAGGCCAAATCTACGCTGGAGTTGCTTACCAAGAAGACAGTGAATGTTCCTGAGTGGCAGAGTTACAGTTTTGACTTAAATCTACTTAACAATCTATGGCAAGACTTGAAAATGGTTGTCTAGCAATAATCAACAACCAATTTGCCAGACCTTGAAGAGTTTTGAAAATAATATTGGGCAAATGTTGCACAATCCAGGTGTGGAAAGCTCTTAGACTTGCCCAGAAAGACTAACAGCTGTATTCATTGCCAAACCTGCTTCTATAAAGTATTGACTCAGGGATGTGAATACTTACGGTATGTAAATGAGATATCTCAATTTACTTTTCAGTAAATTTGTTAAAAAATCTAAAAACAAGTTTTCACGTTGTCATTATGGGGTATTGTGTGTAGATGGTGAGAAAAAAAATATATTTCATGCATTTTGATTTCAGGCTGTAACACAACAACATGTGGAATAATTGAAGGGGTATGAATACTTTCTGAAGTCACTGTATACAGTGCATACAGTGCATTCGGAAAGTATTCAGACCCCTTGACTTTTTCCACATTCTGTTACGTTACAGCCTTATTCTAAAATAGATTAAATTGTTTTTTCCCCCTCATAAATCTACACACAATACCCCATAATGACAAAGCAAAAACTGTTTATTTTATTTTATTTTAGCAAATGTATAAAAAAAATAAAAAATAAACAATAACATTTACATAAGTATTCAGACCCCTTACTGAGTACTTTGTTGAAGCACCTTTGGCAGCAATTACAGCCTCAAGTCTTCTTGGGTATGATGCTAGATGCTTGGCACACCTGTATTTGGGGAGTTTCTCCCATTATTTTCTGCAAATCCTCTCAAGGTCTGTCTGGTTGGATTGGGAGTGTCGCTGCACAGCTATTTTCAGGTATCTCCAGAGATGTTAGATGGGATTCAAGTCTGGACTCTGGCTGGGCCACTCAAGGACATTCAGAGACTTGTCCTGAAGCCAAACCTGCATTGTCTTGGCTATGTGCTTAGGGTTGTTGTCCTGTTGGAAGGTGAACCTTTGCCCCAGTCTGAGGTCCTGAGCGCTCTGGAGAAGGTTTTCATCAAGGATCTCTCTGTACTTTGCTCTGTTAATCTTTGCCTCGATCCTGACTAGTCTCCCAGTCCCTGCCGCTGAAAAACATCCCCACAGCATGATGCTGCCACCACCATGCTTCACCATAGGGATGGTGTCAGATATCCTCCATACGTGACGCCTGGCATTCAGTCCAAAGAGTTCAATCTTGGTTTCATCAGACCAGAGAATCTTTTCATGGTCTGAAAGTCTTAGGTTCATTTTGGCAAAGTCCAAGCGGGCTGTCATATGCCTTTTACTGAAGAGTGGCTTCCGTCTGGCCACTCTACCATGAAGTGCTGCAGAGATGGTTGTCCTTCTGGAAGGTTCTCCCATATCCACAGAGGAACTCTGGAGCTCTGTCAGAGTGACCATCAGATTCTTGGTCACCTCCCTGACCAAGGCCCTTCTCCCCCGATTGCTCAGTTTGGCCGGGCGGCAAGCTCTAGAAAGAGTATTGATGGTTCCAAACTTCTTCCATTTAAGAATGATAGAGGCCACTGTGTTCTTGGGGACCTTCAATGCTGCAGAAATGTTTTGGTAGCCTTCCCCAGATCTGTACCTCGACACAATCCTGTCTCGGAGCTCTACGGACAATTCCTTCAACCTCATGGCTTGGTTTTTGCTCTGACATACACTGTCAACTGTGGGACCTTATATAGACAGTTGTGTGCCTTTTCAATTCATGTCCAATCAATTGAATTTACCACAGGTGGACTCCAATCACGTTGTAGAAACATCTCAAGGATGATCAATGGAAACAGGATGCACCTGAGCTCAATTTCGAGTCTCATAGCAAAGGGTCTGAATACTTATGTAAATAAGGTATTTCTGTTTATTATTTTTAATACATTTGCAAAAATCTCTAAAAACCTGTTTTTGCTTCGTCATTATGGGTTATTGTGAGTAAATTGATGAGGATAATAATTTCTTCCTATTCAATAAATAAGAGGTAGGCCTACCTGTTTAACAGATTAAATTATAGTCTACTATCCATAGATTATGTCAGACAATTTTGGATTATAAAATTGATGAGGATTATAATTTTGATGAGGATTATAAAATTGTCTGACATAATCTATGGATAGTAGACTATAATTTAATCTGTTAAACAGGTAGGCCTACCTCTTATTTATTGAATAGGAAGAAATATGCTCCAACACAAAGCCCTCTTGTTGTTAGTAGCCTAAAGCCAAATTAAAATGAAGACTGTTTCAATGAATTAGGCCTTCTCAAATTTGCCTACTTTCAGCACCCATGCGCTGTCCATATCCACAGCTGCTGCTTAATAGTAATGTAAGTTATGTAAATTACTCGAATATGGCTAATTGTGAGGTTGATAACACTGATAAATAGCTTCATTATGGACTACGAAACATATTGTTTTGTTAAAATCAATTATAGCAGTAGCAAGCTTACCTCCAGTCCTCCTTCTCATCTTCACCCTCTCCCTCGCAAACTGAACAGGACATCAGTAGGCCTAGTCCGCGCTCACAGATATTTCATTTTTTGGACAAATAAAAAAGTGTTTTTGGAAGAAGACTTTGACTCACCTCCTGAATTGCCACCGTACACAGCACAGTCATTGGTTAGGCAGCACAAAATGTTTACATCAGCAAGAGCAGGGCAGGCCAGGGCTCATGATTGTGTTTTAAATACACCATCCCAGCAGCGCAAAAACTCTGGAAGGAAGTACATTTTCTTAAAATATAACTTTGCTCTGTGTTTCTCCGAGCATGCTCTTTGTATAGCCTAGGCCTATAGGATAGGCTATGGATCATTTTATTGAGACCACACTAGGTGCTCTTGATATTGCGCGCCCAGCAGAGTGTCAGGGATGAGGGGCATCATTGGGCACACACATCAAGATACTATAATAAAAAACTAATTCTCAAACCCTGAGCAATATGACATTTAATCGTTTGCAAATTACATGACCCTCCCCTGGACTTAATAAAAAAAATACTAAACCCTCCCTCTGACTGAAATTGAAAAAGCATGACCCTCCCCCATTTTCCCCTGGGTAACAATTATCTACATGTCTACCGCCTCCTTAAGCATAAAGTTCTGGCCTCAGACATTAGTGACCGACCGGCTCGATTCAGTCTTATGTAGCAACATTTGAAATTGTGTTTTTTACATTGGATAAAAGTAGAGACTCAGAGCTAGAAAATTGTATATCATACACTACAGTTGAGAAACAATGGGAAAGTAATTCTGCTTTGAAAGTAGATAAACTTGTAACCCCACTTTTGATAAAATGGCCCTTGAATGTTTTGGTACACCTACTGTAGAACTCAACTTGTTTTTTTGTTTTGTTTGTTTTTTTCACTTTTATTTAACCAGGTAAGCCAGTTGAGAACAAGTTCTCATTTACAACTGCGACCTGGCCAAGATAAAGCATAGTAGTGCGATAAAAACAACAACACAGAGTTACATATGGGGTAAAAAAACAAAGTCAAAAAATACAACAGAAAATATATATACAGTGTGTGCAAATGTAGCAAGTTATGGAGGTAAGGCAATAAATAGGCTATAGTGCAAAATAATTACAATTAGTATTAACACTGGAATGCTAGATGTGCAAGAGATTATGTGCAAATAGAGATACTGGGGTGCAAAATAGCAAAATAAATAACAATATAGGGATGAGGTAGTTGGGTGGGCTAATTTCAGATGGGCTGTGTACAGGTGCAGTGATCGGTAAGGTGCTCTGACAACTGATGCTTAAAGTTAGTGAGGGAGATAAGAGTCTCCAGCTTCAGAGATTTTTGCAATTCGTTCCAGTCATTGGCAGCAGAGAACTGGAAGGAATGGCGGCCAAAGGAGGTGTTGGCTTTGGGAATGACCAGTGAGATATACCTGCTGGAGCGCAGACTACGGGTGGGTGCTGCTATGGTGACCAATGAGCTAAGATAAGGTGGGGATTTGCCTAGCAGTGATTTATAGATGGCCTGGAGCCAGTGGGTTTGACGACGAACATGTAGTGAGGACCAGCCAACAAGAGCGTACAGGTCACAGTGGTGGGTAGTGTATGGGGCTTTGGAGACAAAACGGATGGCACTGTGATAGACTACATCCAATTTGCTGAGTAGAGTGTTGGAGGCTATTTTGTAAATGACATCGCCGAAGTCAAGGATCGGTAGGATAGTCAGTTTTACGAGGGCATGTTTGGCAGCATGAGTGAAGGAGGCTTTGTTGCGAAATAGGAAGCCGATTCTAGATTTAACTTTGGATTGGAGATTCTTAATGTGAGTCTGGAAGGAGAGTTTACAGTCTAACCAGACACCTAGGTATTTGTAGTTGTCCACATACTCTAGGTCAGACCCGTCGAGAGTGGTGATTCTAGTCGGGTGGGCGGGTGCCAGCAGCATTCGATTGAAGAGCATGCATTTAGTTTTACTAGTGTTTAAGAGCAGTTGGAGGCTACTGAAGGAGTGTTGTATGGCATTGAAGCTCGTTTGGAGGTTTGTTAACACAGTGTCCAATGAAGGGCCAGATGAATACAAAATGGTGTCGTCTGCGTAGAGGTGGATCTGAGAGTCACCAGCAGCAAGAGCGACATCATTGATATACACGGAGAAAAGAGTCGGCCCAAGAATTGAACGCTGTGGCACCCCCATAGAGACTGCCATAGGTCCAGACAACTTTGTCTACACCCATTCAGCATCGTTCACACCCTCCTAAGCCTTAGCCCAACATATATTTTTAAGGATTCACATGTGAGGCCATGTGCTAAACAGAGTGAGTACGGTAGTGTACTAAACAACCAAAGATTTCAAGAATAAAGCTGGTTTATACTACTGTAAGAATATTCGAAGATAAATACACACAACGCAGAGGACTAGAGGTCAAGAGGGAATTAACGATCAATGGAAATAGTTGTTTTTCAGTTCAACATCTGTTTAGAATCTTTGTAGGGGTTCCAACCGGGGACTCATAGCTACATGGGCCAAGTTCTCATTGGTATACATTGAGCCTGAAACAGGATACTTGGGGGTTTGGCCAGTAGCCCAATTGTATTGCAAGGAATTCTAATTGGTCAGCCACATGCTAGGCTTGAGGCTATAAACTACATCCTGTCTCTTTATTCAGTGGAGAAAACATTGAGGACAGGGAAGAATATACATCTACCATCTACTTTCCAGCATAACAACTATGATTTGTTCTCTTTTAATAAATATATTTTTCTCCCCCTGATTTGCTTTGGGGTCTGTGTTATTGAAGTATAACATCAACTGCTAACACTTTGTCTATCGACATGTCTGTAGACAGTTGTCGCAGTGACATCATGAACATTCTATTGTCATCCGACATCAAACTTGTCGTTGTCGTTATGGAAAAGTATAAACACAAAAACAATAGGCTGCATGACAGCAGCCTGGTGGTCCAAAATAGCATAACAGGTGTATTTTAACACCAATAAACCCATCCGTTCAAAAGCAACTTTCTAAACAATGTTTTGGTTAATTTTTAGCTTGTTAGCTAGCTAGCTAACGTAAAGTTAACTGGCTCACCAGTTCAAATAATGACCATATCTTATAGCTGACAATGTCTTAACTTTGTTCATTTTTACAGGAAAATAAACTCACAATAAATTCACAACAAGATCATTATTTACAAGTTAATGGCGAGCTAATTACAGAAAATAGCTTACTGTTTTGAATGTGACTAAATAAAAGCAAGGCATTCTACCGGAGAATTGTCTTGTTGGTTTAAAGTTTTTTCCTAATTTGACTTTGGTGCAGGTGACATTACCGTCTCTGGTAAACATACACTATATCAAATAAAATCAAAGTTTATTTGTAACATGCACAGCATACAGAAGGTGTAAACAGTACAGTGAAATGGTTTAGTAAGCTAGTTAAACAATGAACCATAATCCAACTCATAACGTTACTACCCTGCATGAATCTGCAGGTAGCTAAAGCTAACCAACTAGGTACAATGTTAGCTAGCTAACATTAGGTTTTAATGAGCAATGCAAATGGCTCTTGAGATACGAATAATATTACTACACAGCTCATACACATAATGTTAGCTAGTGAGCCAGTCAGCTAATGTTAGCTAGCTAGCTAACAGTATGCTTTAACTTGCAATGAAAATAACTTTCTGACAAAATTAGAAATGTATAATATCTGAAAATGTAGCTGGCTAGACTGTCTTACCCATATACATGGATGAACGCTTTTCCCTCTGTTACGGATGCCATGGTTGCCCTTAGTTTAAAGATGTAATCCGGAGACAGGTATTTTATACAACAGCCTTCTGTGTGTTCTTTTTTCGACTCCCTCTGCATATTTGTAATCAAACGCCAGTATTTTATCCATCTCCTTAGCTATCATACCCTGCTTCCACCGGGCAATCCACTGATTTCAAAACATGGTCCTCCAGAAAATGGAGAGCATTAGAAACACTTTTGCAGTTCTTCATGATATCTTTCAAAAAAGCAGTGTTAGAAAGGATTAACTACACATACTGAGCAGCTCATGTTATAGACAGAAGTGTGCTACATGGCAGACCAATCCGAACTCATCTCTCGGCATGTCCAGCCCAACCATTATCTCAGCCAATCATGGCAAGTGGGAAGGTTCCTGTCTTTTTCCGTGGCTAAGCCAACTAGGCTCATAATTTAACAATTGTATTCATATTTACAGATGGCATAAAAGTTTGTTATTAAGGCACATGAAAGTTAATATGTTCCAGAAGGCATTTCTGACAAAAAATGCATATTGATAAAAAATTAATGTTTTACGTTCAAATGCCTCTCCTGTGAAGTAGGGACGCGCGACATACGCCAAGTTTCCTGAAACGAGTCAAATTTACTGTCAGCTTTCAGCTACCACTTCCTAGTGCAATGTGCTGAAGGAGCTGTCTCCTTGTCTTTGGAAACAGCCTAGGGTCATATTCATTACAGCAAAACGTTTGCACGTTTCTTGTTGGACAAGTTAAGATAGTAGCTCTCTGTTTCACTCCATCTCTTAAAGGTCCAATGCAGCCATTTTATTTCAGTATCAAATCATTTCTGTATAACAATTAAGTACTGTACTGGGATTGTTTTAAATTAAAATGGTCAAAAATAAACAGAAATAGCTTCTTAGCATAAGGCAATTTCTCAAGCAATAATTTTTCAAGGACTGTCTGGGAGTGGTCTGAGTAGGGAGGGGAAAACAGGACATTTGCTGTTATTGGTAGAAAGGTTTGGATCCCTCTTTCAATTGGTCTATTAACTAATTTACCACATTGTGATCTCACCAGGCAGGCCAAAACTCCATCCCACCAAAACAGGCTGAAATTTCAGGCATTCTTTTCAAACAGCTCTTACACTAAAACAGGGTTTCCCAACTGGCGGGTTGTTTTCTGAGCATGTTGGACATAAAAAACTGTAAAAACACCAGGAAATCAGCTGCAAGTGATTTTAATTTAAGAAATCTGTTCCCAAGTATTCCCACGCAAAATAGAGAGACACGTGAATGTATACAAATGTAAGCAAGGTTTGAAATGATTATGTTTTAGTCAAACATTATATCTGTTTGGGCTTCTTGCGGTCAATTTGCAGACTGCAAATTATTTGTAATTATGTTCCGGCTCCCCGACCATCCGCTCAAGAAAGAATAGGCCCTCGGCTGAATCTAGTTGATGATCCATGCACTAAAAGGTCGTTATCATCATTTTCACAATTTCACAGTATTATTCCAACCTCATAGTGTGGAAATATATATAAAACACAGGAAAATCAGGTTTTTGACTGCTCTGGGCCTTTCAAATGTTCTTCAGTCCGGTTCCTACTGAGAGCACGCCCCTCACCCTCATAATTCGGACCGAGCTACCAAATGCGAAGCAGAGTGCAGGCTCCTGCCCCTGACAGATTATCCGGTGTGGATGTTTGAGAACGATAATGAGATCAAAACGCAGCCACGCTAAGCTGGGAAAGAGAGGGAGGGAGAACGTGAGAGAGGGTGGCGAGAGAGAAGGAGAAGAGAAGGAGAAGAGGTTGAAAGCGATAGCTGCGATAAATTGCAGAAGCAGAACCACTTGAGCATAAAATTAGATTTTACGAATGTGTTGTTACCTGACAGGCCTCTGACGAAGGAGATATCACAACATTATAAGGTTGCAAGAGTATTACTATCAGTTAGAGTGTTGGGCCAGTAACTTAAAGGTTGCTGGTTCGAATATCCGAGCCGACATTGTGAAAAATCTGTCGATGTGTCCTTGAGCGAGGCACTTAACCCTCATTTTCTCCAGGTGCACCGTACTACTATGGCTGACCCTGTAAAACAACACATTTCACTGCACCTATCAAATAAATAAGGACGTCTCCAGTGGCGGCTGGTGAAAAATATTCTCGGTGGGGCTGTGCCATACTTTTTTTTTCCTGTAACCATCGCGATATATTTTAACACAAACTGCAGGACAGCAGTGCTCAGTGAAACATTCAGTAATTATTTAATGCCAATATTAAAAAGTTGAGGCATTCTTACACAAAAACATATTACACAAACCCAAGCCTTTCATTTGCATTTAAAGTGAACTTTTCACCATTGGTAGTAAACAGGCAACGCAACAGGCATGCTGTCAGAACAGAGTGGAAAGTGGACAATAACATGAAATTATTATAAAGTTTATAGGAAATCTTACACTGTATAAAAGGATGTATAATATAGAAATGGATATCAAGTGGATGAACTCAAACCTTTGACTGGAAGAATAGCATACAGTATTTTATGATCATACTAAATGTGACTAATCGTTAATGTGCTCCAGAACTGCAACAATTAATTGATACAAAACAACATACAGTGGGGAAAAAAAGTATTTAGTCAGCCACCAATTGTGCAAGTTCTCCCACTTAAAAAGATGAGAGAGGCCTGTCATTTTCATCATAGGTACACGTCAACTATGACAGACAAATTGAGAAAAAAAAATCCAGAAAATCACATTGTAGGATTTTTTATGAATTTATTTGCAAATTATGGTGGAAAATAAGTATTTGGTCACCTACAAACAAGCAAGATTTCTGGCTCTCACAGACCTGTAACTTCTTCTTTAAGAGGCTCCTCTGTCCTCCACTCGTTACCTGTATTAATGGCACCTGTTTGAACTTGTTATCAGTATAAAAGACACCTGTCCACAACCTCAAACAGTCACACTCCAAACTCCACTATGGTCAAGACCAAAGAGCTGTCAAAGGACACCAGAAACAAAATTGTAGACCTGCACCAGGCTGGGAAGACTGAATCTGCAATAGGTAAGCAGCTTGGTTTGAAGAAATCAACTGTGGGAGCAATTATTAGGAAATGGAAGACATACAAGACCACTGATAATCTCCCTCGATCTGGGGCTCCACGCAAGATCTCACCCCGTGGGGTCAAAATGATCACAAGAATGGTGAGCAAAAATCCCAGAACCACACGGGGGGACCTAGTGAATGACCTGCAGAGAGCTGGGACCAAAGTAACAAAGCCTAACATCAGTAACACACTACTCCGCCAGGGACTCAAATCCTGCATTGCCAGACGTGTCCCCCTGCTTAAGCCAGTAAATGTCCAGGCCCGTCTGAAATTTGCTAGAGTGCATTTGGATGATCCAGAAGAGGATTGGGAGAATGTCATATGGTCAGATGAAACCAAAATATAACTTTTTTGGTAAAAACTCAACTCATCGTGTTTGGAGGACAAAGAATGCTGAGTTGCATCCAAAGAACACCATACCTACTGTGAAGCATGGGGGTGGAAACTTCATGCTTTGGGGCTGTTTTTCTGCAAAGGGACCAGGACGACTGATCCGTGTATAGGAAAGAATGAATGGGGCCATGTATCGTGAGATTTTGAGTGAAAACCTCCTTCCATCAGCAAGGGCATTGAAGATTAAACGTGGCTGGGTCTTTTAGCATGACAATGATCCCAAACACACCCCCGGGCAACGAAGGAGTGGCTTCGTAAGAAGCATTTCAAGGTCCTGGAGTGGCCTAGCCAGTCTCCAGATCTCAACCCCATAGAAAATCTTTGGAGGGGAGTTGAAAGTCCGTGTTGTCCAGCGACAGCCCCAAAACATCACTGCTCTAGAGGAGATCTGCATGGAGGAATGGGCCAAAATACCAGCAACAGTGTGTGAAAACCTTGTGTAGACTTACAGAAAACGTTTGACCTGTGTCATTGCCAACAAGGGGTATATAACAAAGTATTGAGAAACTTTTGTTATTGACCAAATACTTATTTTCCACCATAATTTGCAAATAAATTCATAAAAAATCCTACAATGTGATTTTCTGGATTTTTTTTTCTCATTTTGTCTGTCATAGTTGACATGTACCTATGATGAAAATTACAGGCCTCTCTCATCCTTTTAAGTGGGAGAACTTGCACAATTGGTGGCTGACTAAATACTTTTTTGCCCCACTGTATATACAGTAATATTAGCAAAGACACTATTAAGACTTTCTAGAGTACCATATATAACTGGATTTTTTATGCTAAGGTCAACTATATACAAAGAAACATGCGGCCAGAGCTGCTCTGTGTGTGTGTGTCTGTCATCTTATTTGTACAGGAATTTTGCCCGTCTGTCCTTCTGAGTGGCAAACCTCTCAATGACCCTTTGATTAAAGTCAGGAATGTCCCTGACAAGTTTCTTCTCCATGGAGAGCATGGCCAGAGCGTTCAGGCGATCCTGTGTCATGCTGTTTCTCAGGAAGGTCTTGATCCTTTTCAGTGTAGAGTAGCACCTTTCTGACTCAGCAGTTGTCATGGGTGTGGTGATGAGGATCTTGAGGAGGCTGGCAGTCTCTGTGAAAGTGCTCTGAAGGTTGTTCTCCATGAAGAACTGGTACAGGGGCACTGCACCACTACAAGCCTTGAACTCACTGTTCTCATAGATGAGGGACAGTTCGGTTTTGAGCTTGGCCTTGTTCAACATGGGGTACGCCTCCACGGTTGTTTCAAGCGCTGTATCGGGGAACTTCACACTGTGTTGTGGGAACAACTCTCCGTGCAATAGTGTTGCGCTGATGAGGTGCTGGGTGAAGGAGAACCTCTCTTTGGCATGACTCAGGATGGTATCACATACCTGTAAAAGATACATCATCAGCTTTAATTTGCAATTAAGCTATTTTGATGCAAGTGATCCTGACTGACACATGCCTATGTCCAACTCAAGTATATGATTACCAAGGTGCTGATTGTTCAGGGTTTTGGCTACATACTACCAGGCCTGAAAAAAGTTCTAGGGGGAAACACTGACAATTACATCACAACTTACCTCTATAGCCAACCTCTGTTGTTCTCCTGGTCCCAGCATCCTCCGTCGCTTGATGGGCTGTTGCTGCTCGTCAGATGCGCTGTCCCCACACAAAGAGGGAATTGAGGCCCTGGGTCCAAAAAAATAAAGTTTAATTTGATAACTTGCAATCAGACTTCTTAACTCACTGTAATTCCCCCTCAACACACAACCAGTGACTTTTATATATATATATATATATATATATATATATATATATATATATATATATATATATATAGACAGACAGACAGACAGACAGATAGTGTGTATATACACACAAACTATGTCTAGTAACTGCTTTTAACCTGTGATGTACATAATTAACTGATGTTATTACGTTTTAAAGCCTTTTTCTATTACATTTGTGAGAGGGATGCAACATCATTTTGTTCTGCTGTGCACTTAGCAATAAAGTTAATCTTCAATAACAACTAGGCTTCTTCTAGAAATTGACCTGGTGGACACCTGAATAATTATTACAAACTGTGTAGTACTTTCCTGCATTATTATCAACGTCTGATTGTGTCTTCTCTTTCCTTTTAAAATACTAAAACAAATATAATTGTGACGGCTCTATGATAATCACTCACTTTGATGACCAGACACATTTAGGCTTTTAAACTGTTGTAAGTGAACTATTCATCTTTCTAACAACATCTTTATCAGCCAATAGTAAATATAGTTATTTACCTGATTGTTAGCATGCTGTCTGTGAACCTCTGGACAAGTGCTTTAATGAAGACAGGGTCGATGTTCCTCTTCTGCAGCTGGCTGAAAAGCATGTCCACATTTGGCATGATCTTGTGGAACAGTGCCAGGAAAAAACAGAAAGCCTCGTCTTCGAGCATCCTCACAAAGCCCCCGCCTCTCTGACAGTCGGGGCATCAAAGTTCCCAGAGTCTCTGATGGTCTGGAAACACGTTAGGAGGTCATCCCTGTACTCGTACACAGTGTTTACAGCGCGACTGTGGAAGTTCCACCGTGTTGTAGAGGCTCTGGGGAGTCTATGCGCAACCACTTCGTCAAGCACGGTGGTTCGCTTGGGAGACCTAGAGAAGAAAGCAGAAAATCCTGCAAGGTCAGAAAAGAAAGTGCCGATCCTGGGGATGCGTGAAGTAGCCTGCTGCATGATGAGGTTCAGCTGATGTGCATAGCAGTGGACGTAGTGCGCATTTTCGTACACATCCACTATTTTACGCTGCACTCCGCCGGTGGCTCCCCTCATCACACTTGCTCCGTCGTAAGCCTGGGCAATAAGTTTGGCCTTTTGTCCATGTGAGAGTATGGTGCTGAGCCTCTCCAGCAGCGCTGTAGCGATGGTGTCGGCGGTTGCGTTCTCGATCAAAATGAACTCGAAAAACGCTCTTGGACGTTACTTTTAGCATCGATGTAGCGTATCACAAGCACCAACTGGCAGTGGGTGGAAACGTCAGTCGTCTCGTCAGCTTGAATGGCGATAAAATCAGCACTCTTTACTTCCTCCAGGATGTAATCCTTAAGCACTGACAGCATACAGTCCAACAGCTCGTTCTGTATCGTCTTTGACGTGCCCTTAAAAACGGTAGCTGTCTTCAGGTGCTCCTCCAGCACACTGTCGAGGGAGGCAACAAAATCCACTAAGCCCCGGAAAATGCCGGGGTTGTCCGAGGAGTCAGTCACCTCGTGCCCACGCAAGGCCAACTCAAAAGCCCCACAGAACTTCACACAATCGATAATTTTGGATAGAATGTGCCTGTTTTTATCCACCTCCTCATTGTGTTTCCTCACCGCAATCCTGTGGCCGTCATCCAGCTGCGTAGCAATGTTCACCCTTCCTAATACAGCTAGCTTTACAGAGTTGTCCATGTGTGCCCTGGTGTTCTCATGTTTCTTTACCTTCTCTGACAGGTGCTTCATATCCCTCACTCCGGTACCTGTCCATGCTGAATCTGACCCCGTGCGTTTTTAAAAAGCAAGCACGGAAAGCAAAATAAAGCATTAGCATCAGTGCACCCAGCTAGCCAAGCCTTCCTGGTGTACCAGCTACGGGAGAAGCCGCGCATATACTGCTTCCCTTTCTCGCTAGCCTGCTGCCTGATTGAGAGGTCAGGTTGATCTGGGCCCAGCTCTTTCACCCGAACTTTCTCTGACAAAGTTCTCCTCTCAAACGGATCTTGGAGGAGAGATTTCACCGAGTTAGGGTTGGGTCTTGGAGGAGTAACGCTTTGCGCTCGCCATTGTCGTCTAGTAAAAATGGCGCCACTGGAGCCCGGTCCTTATTTTATCAGGGGCGAGCTTGGGGCGATAAAATAATCGCCCTCCTTGGATTCAATTAAAATCGCTGATTAGCTACATTTTATGTCATACATTCATATCTTAAATTAGCAATTGGCTTAACTGCTACGTAGACCCGCCTCCTCGGGGCACTTTCTGTATCGCCCAGAGCTGACGAGGCGTTTGACAGGCAGAGGAAAGGTTGCGAATATGATTTTCTATCATATCTTACACATATTACTGTGTGCATTCCATATTTCAAACACACAAATATTGACATACTGATGTTTTTATTATTATTATTATTATTTTTATTTATTTTTTATTTTATTTTTTAAAATAATTTTATTTAAGGGGGCGGCGCCCTAGCGCCCTCTATCGGCCAGCCGCCACTGGACGTCTCTCAGCTTTGATAGAGTTAGATGTATATTCAATATAGACCTAGTCAAAAAAAGGGGGTCTAACTTAATTAAAACCCCTTTTCTCATTATGGACTTAAACATTATATGGGGCCAAATTAAATGTATATGATGATATAAGATGCTTTGTAAAACTGTCCCCCATTACAAAGCATTCATTTGAGTGCTGTAGCAGAATCAGGGTACAGACAGTGAAGACAGTGAGAAGTTAAACAGATTTCATCTCATGAGTGAACAGGATATTAGGGCAGATTTGCAACAGGAGTCACATCAGTCCCTTTATGGTCGTTCCAATACAAAGACAAACGACTTTCCCTATATTCCTGGGAGAGGTGTATCGTTGTCAACTAGGTAGGAATCATATTGATTTCTATACTCCTTTCAGTATCCATTTCATGACAGATGTAATAATGAAAGTCTTCCACTTCACTAAGAGTAATGTAATGATCCAACCTAGCCAATCAGAACTGTGTCTGTGTGCCTCAACCATAGTCAACTGGTATCACATGGTCAAGTAATTGTTTTAGGACTAACCAATTATATGCATTTCCACATTTTGTAGAGGTGGTTCAGGGAATTCAAGTTGTGTGCTGAGTAATCTATTTTTTTTTTTTTTTAGATCTCAAGACTTGTGTTATATAGATCCCAGAGCTAACACCTAGACTTTAGCTCAGTGGGTTAACTTGGTCTTGAAATAGAAACCAAGAGTTTGATATAAGGTTTCCTTCATGCTTAGCAGCACTGACAAGAGGCAAGAACTGGATGCACAATTCAAACACAACACAATACAAGTCAATTGTACAATACAAAACAAGTCAATTGTAGTCTTAAGTGGAATATACAGTAAACATTATTATGTTTTCCCTCACCACAACAGGTATCAGAATGATACATAAACCAGGTCAACAGTGTTAGTGTTTTGCCTCGGAAGCAAAAAGTGGACACATAGCTAGAATGGACCTGTGTTTGCTATAATTGATGCGGTGTTGTGGTGTGAAATGTTTTTTTGAGATCTGAAGACCTGTGTTATATAGATCCCAGAGCTAACACCCATACTTTAGCTCAGTGGGTTAACTTGGTCTTTAAATAGAAACCAAGAGTTTGATATAAGGTCAGTTACATTGACAACGTGTGCAGATTACTATACAAATGTAGAACAACTCTGTAATTCCAACAGATGGATAGATGTGAGCAGGAACATTTGTTTGTTATGGTGTTAGTGGTTCTGAGGGGTAGTTAATGCATCATTAAACCATATAAACATTACTTAAGATTGAGTGCTTGCATTTGGATGATGAATGGGTATAGTTGACAAAAACAGAATAGCGACTGTACAATCAATTTAAAAATGAACTCTCATTTGGATAAGATGTGCAATGTGCAATTGTGGGTACGTTTATAAAATGTATTCAGTGAATTGGAACTCATTGCAAGCTTTCTGATGCCTCATAAAGTCTTTCAGCTCTCTAAACAGCACTTGAGTTGCACTTTTTTCTCAGATCCCATCACTGCCACCGAATGGCATACCCAGTAGCTGGCTATTGAGAGTGTTAGTGTGTGTTAAATGTAATTAAAGAGGAACATATTACAGCTAAAATCTGTTATATTTTCCAAACCTACAGGGTTTTGCAGGTGCTTTGTGATGGTCATTGTTTGCATGCATCTTTTCTCTCATTGTTTCGCGAAGTGCTTTCACAGATCTAGGGAGCAGGGAAGCTATTCACAGGCAGATTGGGAATCCTACCAGAGAAAAAAAGTACAAAGGAGCTACACTCAGAAATTCAGTGGGCTAGCATACCTTTATCCAAGAGCATAATTATATTGTGCCATTGTTTAGGCCTTGGCATTGTTCTGTCTGGCAGTATGGCGAATGTGAACAAGCACAATGTGTGGTAGGCTATATTGGAAGGAAGGCTTATAGAGAAACCACTACAGTGTGGACCTGCTATTTCCTCTCCCAATTTTACTCCTAGCTGATTTTTGCTCTAGCCAAGCTACTAATTAGATCTACAGTAACCAACAAACAGATTTAAGACCACAGCTTTGTTATTAATGTGATAGAGACATGTACATACACATAGAATTAAGATGAGAATTTCTCTGAATGTTCCCGGCAATTTTTCATTGTGACTTGGTAAAAATCAGACATACTCAGTTGGAATCCTCAGGACTAGGGTTGCAAAATTCTGTGACATTTCAAAACATTTTGTGAAATCCTGGTTGGACGGGTCTAGATTTCCTGCTTATTCCCTCCTGATTCCGGGAATCCCCCAACCTGGATTTTGGGAAAACTAGGGAATTTATTGAACGTTCCCGGAATTTTGCAACCCTACTCATGACACAGATGTAGATTGACAGTATCAGAGAGGTTTGCTTCATGCTTAGCAGCACTGAAAAGAGGCAAGAACTGGATGTACAATTCAAACAAAACACGATACAAGTCAATTGTACAATACAAAACAAGTCAATTGTAGTCTTAAGTGGAATATAACAACAATGTTATTATGTTTTCCCTCACCACAACAGGTATCAGAATGAAACATAAACCAGGTCAACAGTGTTACAGTGTTTTGCCTCGGAAGCAAAAAGTGGACACAAAGCTAGAATGGACCTGTGTTTGTTGTAATTGATGCAGTGTTGCGGTGTGAAATGTTTTTTTAGGATCTGACCTTGTGCTTTGTTTTTACTCAATTTCATGGTATTACACAATTAGGCACATAAGCCTCAAGAAGGCAGTCAGGACACGTACTATAGGCTTATATTACGCAAGGTTATGTAATGTCAAACTTTTCTTTATACGGTCAGTTTGGGCGTGTGCTTTTTCTCACACACAGCTGTTCATTTGTTTTATTTATAGGGAACTATTGTAGCTTTTAAATGCAGCTGATTTCCCCAAATGTTCACGAGAGCCAAATTATGAAAATAGGGAGTTGCAATTAGGTGCCTGTTGTTTTGCATCAGGCTACAACCCAAGAGATTAATTAAGGGCCTTTGTGAGGCAGACTAAGAATAGGAAACATGTTAATCTGAAGGCCATCGACTAAAGTTCACAAGAACAAATCCCAAATCTAAAGTTGCATCTCAATTTGTGTTTACCCTCAGTCATAAATTGCATTACATTGCCTAACCAGGAGTGCTTATTTTTTTGTGTAACTATCGTTCAACAATAATATGCCCCTTTGTTTATTAGTGTGGATATTGTGGTATCAAAACAGAGCTGCTTATTCCTCATTATTTGATGCGTCTGGAAAATCCTAACACATTAATCCTAGGCATTGTGCTTATGGAAGGATTGTGAAAAAAGATGATGCAAATTATCCCCGGATTTCTTCCCAAGGAGCAGGTCTCCCTGTTTATAAAATGTGTTAAAGTGCTTCCGAGCAATGCACATTTTATCCTCTTAACAGTCAAATTAGTATATACTCCAGCAATTACTTAATGTAGTAATCACATCCCCTTTCAGAGTCATACATAGTGTATGGTGTCCATATGAGGACAGCCTCAAAGTTATGTGACTCTGAGGCTGTACTAATATGGAAACTGTAGTACCTTAATGGGCTTGGTTTCTTCCGTTTCCACTGCAAATACAGTGCCTTCAGAAAGTATTCACACCCCTTGACGTTTCCCACATTTTGTTGTTACCGCCTGAATTTAAAATGGATTGAGATTTTGTGTCACTGGTTTACACGCAATACCCCATAATGTCAAAGTGGAATTATGTTTTTCAAAATGTATACAATTTAATTACAAATTCAAAGCTGAATTGTATTGAGTCAATAAGTATTGAACCCTTTTGTTATGGCAAGCCTAAATAAGTTCAGGAGTAAAAGTTTGCTTAATAATAAGTTGCATGGACTCTGTGTGCAATAATGTTTAACATGATTTTTAAATTACTACCCTATCTCTGTACCACACACATACAATTATCTGTAAAGTCCCTCAGTCGAACAGTGAATTTCAAGCACATATTCAAACACAAAGACCAGGGCACCTATTGGTAGATGGGTAAAAAAAATAAAAAAAATACATTGAATATCCCTTTGAGCATGATTAAGTTATTAGTTACACTTTGGATGGTGTATCAATAGACACAGTCACTATAAAGATACAGGCGCCCATCCTAACTCAGAGGAAATAAACAGCTCAGGGATTTCACCATGAGGCCAATGGTGATTTTAAAACAGTTACAGAGTTGAATGGCTGTGATAGGAGGTAACTTAGGGGGGATAAACAACATTGTAGTTACTCCACAATACTAACATAAATTACAGAGTGAAAAGAAGGAAGCCTGTACAGAATAAAAATATTCCAAAACATGCATCCTGTTTGCAATACGGCACTAAAGTAATACTGCAAAAACTGTGGCAAAGAAATGAATTCAAAGTGTTATACACTGCTCAAAAAAATAAAGGGAACACTTAAACAACACAGTGTAACTCCAAGTCAATCACACTTCTGTGAAATCAAACTGTCCACTTAGGAAGCAACACTGATTGACAATAAATTTCACATGCTGTTGTGCAAATTGAATAGACAACAGGTGGAAAGTATAGGCAATTAGCAAGACACCCCCAATAAAGAAGTGGTTCTGCAGGTGGTGACCACAGACCACTTCTCAGTTCCTATGCTTCCTGGCTGATGTTTTGGTCACTTTTGAATGCTGGCGGTGCTTTCACTCTAGTGGTAGCATGAGACGGAGTTTACAACCCACACAAGTGGCTCAGGTAGTGCAACTCATCCAGGATGGCACATCAATGCGAGCTGTGGCAAGAAGGTTTGCTGTGTCTGTCAGCGTAGTGTCCAGAGCATGGAGGCGCTACCAGGAGACAGGCCAGTACATCAGGAGACGTGGAGGAGGCCGTAGGAGGGCAACAACCCAGCAGCAGGACCGCTACCTCCGCCTTTGTGCAAGGAGGAGCAGGAGGAGCACTGCCAGAGCCCTGCAAAATTACCTCCAGCAGGCCACAAATGTGCATGTGTCTGCTCAAACGGTCAGAAACAGACTCCATGAGGGTGGTATGAGGGCCCGACGTCCACAGGTGGGGGTTGTGCTTACAGCCCAACACCGTGCAGGACGTTTGGCATTTGCCAGAGAACACCAAGATTGGCAAATTCGCCACTGGCGCCCTGTGCTCTTCACAGATGAAAGCAGGTTCACACTGAGCACATGTGACAGACGTGACAGAGTCTGGAGACGCTGTGGAGAACTTTCTGCTGCCTACAACATCCTCCAGCATGACCGGTTTGGCGGTGGGTCAGTCATGGTGTGGGGTGACATTTCTTTGGGGGGCTGTGCGCACAGCTCTCCATGTGCTCGCCAGAGGTAGCCTGACTGCCATTAGGTACCGCGATGAGATCCTCAGACCCCTTGTGAGACCATATGCTGGTGCGGTTGGCCCTGGGTTCCTCCTAATTCAAGACAATGCTAGACCTCATGTGGCTGGAGTGTGTCTGCAGTTCCTGCAAGAGGAAGGCATTGATGCTATGGACTGGCCCGCCCGTTCCCCAGACCTGAATCCAATTGAGCACATCTGGGACATCATGTCTCGCTCCATCCACCAACGCCACGTTGCACCACAGACTGTCCAGGAGTTGGCGGATGCTTTAGTCCAGGTCTGGGAGGAGATCCCTCAGGAGACCATCCGCCACCTCATCAGGAGCATGCCCAGGCGTTGTAGGGAGGTCATACAGGCACGTGGAGGCCACACACACTACTGAGCCTCATTTTGACTTGTTTTAAGGACATTACATCAAAGTTGGATCAGCCTGTAGTGTGGTTTTCCACTTTAATTTTGAGGGTGACTCCAAATCCAGACCTCCATGGGTTGATACATTTGATTTCCATTGATACTTTTTGTGTGATTTTGTTGTCAGCACATTCAACTATGTAAAGAAAAAAGTATTTAATAAGATTATTTCATTCATTCAGATCTAGGATGTGTTGTTTAAGTGTTCCCTTTATTTTTTGAGCAGTGTATTTGGGGCAAATCCAACACAACACATCACTGAGTACCACCCTTCATATTTTCAAATATGGTGGTGGCTGCATCATGTTATGGGTATGCTTGTCATCGGCAAGGACTAGGGATTTATTATTTTTTTTGATAAAAATAAACGGAATAGAGTTAGGCCTAAGCACAGGCAAAATCCTAGAGCAAAACTTGGTTCAGTCTGCTTTCCAACAGACAATGGGAGACAAATTCATACTTTCAGCAGGACAAGTACATAGAAAGCAAAGCCAAATATACACTGGAGTTGCTTAACAAGAATGTTCCTGAGTGGCCGAGTTACAGTTTTGACTTAAATCAGCTTGAAAATGTATTGAAAAACTTGACAATGGCTTTCTAGCAATGATCAACAACCAAATTGGCAGAGCTTGAAGAATTTTTTAAAGAATAATCTGCAAATATTTTACAATACAGGTGTGCAAAGCTCTTAGAGACTTACCCAGAAAGACTTACATCTGTAATCACTGCCAAAGGTGATTCTAACATGCATTGACTCGGGGTGTTGAATACTTATCTAATCAAGATATATTAGTGTTTTATTTTCCATTAATAATAAAAAAAAGTTAGAATTTTTCTTCCACTGAGTTTTTTTTGTGTAGATCGTTGACAAAAAATGTCATCCATTTTAATCCCACTTTGTAACGTAACAACGTGTGGAAAAGGTCAAGGAGTGTGAATACTTTCTGAAGGCACTGTAGCAGCAGAGGTCTGTGATTCCATTGACCACTTGCAGTGGCTTGTTGGGGGATATCTGTAGGCCACTGGTGCTGATTCTGTCTCCAAGCAAAACACTGAAATATTGATGAGAAGGTGTATCGATCGGAGCCAAGTTTTTGGTCAGTATTTTTCAGCCTTATTTTGATACATGCCCACTCATGTTGTGTAAGTTATTATTTATTTTTGTACCCCCTTTTTCTCCCCAATTTCATGATATCCAATTACGATCTTGTCTCATTGCTGCAACTCCCCCACGGGCTCGGGAGAGGCGAAGTCATGCGTCCTCCGAAACATGAACAGCCAAACCATGCTCCTTAACACCCGCCAGTTTAACCCGGAAGCCAGTCACAGCAATGTGCCGGAGGAAACACCGTTCAACTGACGACCGAAGTCAACCTGCAGGCGCCCAGCCCTCCACAAGGAGTCGCTAGAGCATGATGAGCCAAGTAAGGCCCCCCGGCCAAACCCTCCCCTAACCCGGACGACGCTGGGCCAATTGTGCTCAGCCCTATGGGACTCCCGGTCACAGCCGGTTGTGAACGAACATGGGTCTGTAGTGATGCCTCAAGCACTGCGATGCAGTGCCTTAGACCACTGCGCTACTCGGGAGGCCCTCTAATTGGTGTTTTTAAATGAAAAACAAGAGAAAGTTGATCGTATTTAGTTAGAGTTTTTTTTACATGGAAACGTGTTATGCTCCTCATATCTAACTGATACAATAAGACATTTCTATAATACCAAGGGCCCTAAATACAACATGCTCAATTTAGTAATAGTAATAGTGATTTAATTCAATATTTTCTATTATACCTGAGTAGTCTAGTACCTACTCCAAGTTATCTGATCCACCTGTGTTTTAATGTGAACTAAAATGACACCCTAATGGAGTAGAGAAGAAGCTGAGCTCCTGTTCTGATGGAGCCATTTTCTCTGTCTCCTTTCCACTCTCCTCACTCTCTTCCATTACTGCAGCAGATTTCAAAGCTGCTGTTGGTATTCACAGCATTCCCTGAAATGGAGTGGGGCTCTCTCTCTGTTTACAGAGCAAATCTAATGCCGGCTCTAATGTACACAATCCAGTCCACTGCCAGTGTTGCAAAACCCCTTAAGAATGTTGGTGGTAGTTTCAGACAACTGTGTTCCAGACCAGTTGGCCTTGAGCTAATGTGACTGTCTCCTTTTCTCAGGGGGGATTTTCGAACAAACAGAGGGACCGGTGCCGCTCGTCAGCCCAGAGGAGCTTGCCTTTAAATTTGCAGTGAACAACATCAACAGAAACAGGACTTTATTGCCCAACACGACGTTAACTTATGACATACAGAGGATTAATATCTACGACAGTTTTGAAGCGTCGAGAAAAGGTGAGTGACATGCACTTTGTTTGTCCAGGGATTGTGGCCAATGGCCACACTGTGGAATGGATGGAAGCAAGGCCATTGGACGACAGCAGAACATAACAAACCAACCTAAAGGTTTATTGCAAGTCTTTCTGGCAAGGGGTTTCAGTAGTCTAACTCATAGTGCGTTATTATATACTTGGCTGTTATAGATTTTTAATAGTGGCATTTTGTTTGATGTTAGTTAACTGCACTTTGAAACCAGGATTTATTCTAGTAGACATATAACAACAATTTTGCTTTGTGGTGAACAAAACCATTATCCATATATCATTTATTTGACGATTCACCAAACACATTATTCAGCTCACTTGTTGAGCGTCATGACATGTGATATGCTGTCTTTCCTAGAGTTAACTCTCTCTCTGTTCTTGCCATTCTAGCCTGTGACCAACTGTCTTTAGGTGTCGTGGCAATATTTGGGCCGTCACATAGCTCATCCTCAAACGCCGTCCAGTCCATCTGCAATGCTTTGGAAGTGCCACACATCCAGGTGCGATGGAAACATCACCCTATGGACAACAGGGACACGTTTTACGCCAATCTGTACCCGGATTACTCTTCTCTCAGCTACGGCATCTTGGATTTGGTGCAGTTCCTCAAGTGGAAAACGGCCACAGTCGTATACGATGACAGTACAGGTGGGAGTATGACATTTTCTAACCAATGGGGGGTGAGTTTCCCGAAAGCTTCGTAGTACTAAGATCAGTTTAAGTCCAATCATAGTGATACAAAGCTTTCCGGAAATGCAGGGTTTGTTATACTCTACAGTATATACTTTTGAATTGTGATACTTTTGTCTGGTAAATGTGATATGTGTAACATCAACCACCAAACAGCTAAATTACACTTTACTAGAAGCAGAATATTCATTTTGTTAAACGTTCTTGATATGTGTGTGTTGACAGTTGAATGATGTTGTGCGTGGTTGTTAGCTTTCTGATGTTTGTTTCCTAAAGGTCTTATTAGACTACAGGAACTGATAATGGCCCCCTCCAGGTATAACATCAGGCTAAAGATTCGCCAGCTCCCTCTTGACGGAGAGGACACCAGGCCTCTCCTCAAGGAGATGAAGAGAGGACGGGAGTTTCGCATAATCTTTGACTGCAGCCATGAAATGGCTGCACAGATCCTTAAACAGGTGAGAGCCTTACAGGCACTGCCTGGCACTGTCCAGAGCTGACAGAATGTAACTGATTGACGCTATAGACAATATCAAATTCATATTCTACGTTGACATACATTCTGGAATTGGGCTTATTATAAAGCGGTAATGTTGTGTTAGAAAATAATCGTTTGAGCCATTCTGAATTGCAACAGTGTCAAAACTGAGTTATGTAAATCTGTTTTTCAAAGCCAGTATTATGTGTTTTGCTGTGCTTATTTTGGTTGATATGATATTTATTGCCTTTTACACTACAGATGAAATGCTGTTATTTGATGTTCTAACTCGCACACCAGGAACACTTTGTTGATTTTAATATTGATATTGAAGCACATACTGTGGTTTCTGATGAAAATGGCTGAATTTGGCTCATGTATCTTCCACTGTAATCTGCATACGGTGGTGACGGATGCATATCAGACCAATAAACTACAAAATATAGACCATCACAGATTTATCACTT
Source organism: Coregonus clupeaformis (assembly GCF_020615455.1). Taxonomy (NCBI): domain Eukaryota; kingdom Metazoa; phylum Chordata; class Actinopteri; order Salmoniformes; family Salmonidae; genus Coregonus; species Coregonus clupeaformis. The sequence goes on from NW_025533711.1 coordinate 420,587, forward strand.
ACAGTATGTGATGAGGAGACATGTCTTCTTGAGGCAAAGAATGGCTTTTGAAGAATGTAATCCAAATGCATTTTGACATAAGTAGTTCAGTTTATGTTTGATGTTGTAAAAAGTTGCTGATGATTGAAACACAATAATATACTCAAAAGATTGCTTGCCTTATGCATCATACACCTTCTGTTAGATATGACGCTTCTGAGGATGAAGAGATATTCAGCAACTCTTGGGTGGATAATGGAGGTTGCTTAAAAAATATATATTGTATTTCTAAAGCCTCTTTAAAAATATACATGAATAACACTACTCCAAGACTTCTGCAGTACCCTACGTTTGAACTTTGATATGGAGTTTGCTGATAGTCCCTGGCCTTCCCACAAGGCCCTGCTTTCTACCTGTCTGTTTGCACTCTGCAGCCTGTCTGGTGTTCTCACCTAAAAACAACCTCCCCTCGTCAGATCTGATCCCCCCTCAAGGTGTAGAGAAAATAAATGGAAAACATGGCAGGACCAGACCTTTTGTCTGGACCTGTCCCAGAGCTATATCCCAGGTGTCTCTTAAAAAGCGCTGACCCCTTTAGCGACGGTTCCATCCTGGTAGCACTTTTTGTCTCATTTCTTTAAGTGTCTCGGCCACCGGGGGAGAGAGGGACAGATGGAGGCCAATGAAATGAGGTTGATGAGGCTGTAGTAGAGTCAGCTGAGGGACCCAAAACACACATCTTAATGTGACTTTGAAAGTGCAGGTTATATATTATATATATCAGTGGAGGCTGGTGTCAGGTGAGGGACCCAAAACACACATCTTAATGTGACTTTGAAAGTGCAGGTTATATATTATATATATATATATCAGTGGAGGCTGGTGACTTGAACGCATAGAGACGACAAAGTGTCTTTCAAAAATCTTCAAAGACTAATTATTTTAACATAAAGCATTTAATAAAGACAATTATAGTACAATATTATGGGGAATGGGAATGAGAGGGCTACTTACACAGTATTGGGAAGGGATCACAGCAGTGATTGAGAAGGGATCACAGCAGTGATTGAATGAGGGTATGTGGCATGAGTTGAGGTGTTCAGAGGCTTGACCAGTGCAGGACAGGATTTGAATGGGAAGACAAAAAACAATAACACAACACACTACACAGTTAGACAAAAGAGCTAAGAATGAGTTAGTCCAAGCAAGGAGTAAAATCATTGATGTGTAATAATGTGATTGTTTGTGTGTATGTGATTGACTCTACATACAGTAAAGAGAGAAAATTGATAAGGGTATTCACAGTGCTTGGAGAGGAAACATTAAATGTGCCAGTGGATGACCGGGCACATGAGATGTGGCTTCAGTTCATGTCAGGAGAGAGTTCAGCTCTTAAATCAGGGAACAGTAGGGGACTTAGCTGTAAATACAAATAGCAGATACATTCCATTACAGCTGCGCCATCGTAGGTTTGGACAACGAGTTTCTCTATGAAGTTAAACTAAGACATCTCAAAATTCATAAAGTCAATAACAGACTGCGCATCTCGCCCACTTGACACATCAAAGCAGCCCAAGAAATCCCTGATCATCCACATACCTGACGATAACTGACAACTGCAAGCAGACTGGTGGCACCATAGGTCCCAGAGTGGTGGGGCAATTTTTACCCCCTGGGGCCTGGAGTTTTTCCATATATGTTAACCTAACAAGGAAAACTCTGGACCCTATAAGGTATGACAGTGATTCATCAGTTGTAAACAGGTTTTATATGGGCTATGATGGGACCAGTTTTTCCTAATCAGGTCACATGGTTTTAAAAAACTCCTGGCCCTGGGGGGGATGAAAACGCTGTCAAACTGCAGTTACCTTATATTTGTTCATATCAATTATATTTAGACTAGATTAGGAGGAGGATTTCCTCTACCCAGACACATAGACAGCAACTGATAGACAATAGAACTCACAGGGCTGAGCTTGCTTTATGCATGTTCACATCATGCAGGCCTATGCAACTGTAGGCCTTATAAAACATTTACTCACATCTGTCATCACTATTATGTTGACTGATTAATTCAAGTTAATAATAAACACCCCCATAATACTCTGTGGCACAATCCCAAAACAACACACTAGGTTCATTCTCTGATCCTATTTCAATGATTGGATGGACAACATGTCAGTTCATACTGCAAAAGCTTTGATTGGTTAGAGGACGTCCTCCGGAAGTGGTCATAATTACCATGTATGTCTATGGAAGGGGGTGAGGCCTACGAGCCTCCTAGGTTTTGTATTGAAGTCAATGTAGCCAGAGGAGGACGGAAGCTAGCTCTCCTACGGCTACACCATGGTGCTACCCCAGACAGTGCTGTTGAAGTTACTGTAGACCTTCATTGTAAAACAGTGCATTTTAATCAATTACTTGGTGACATATTTAGTATAGTTTTATCTAAAAAGCATAACTTTTTTATGTTTCTAATGTTTTAATTTTTATGAAATTTCACTGAGGCTGGTTCTCCCTTTCCTCCTCTGAGGAGCCTCCACTGAATATATATATATATATATATATATATATATATATATATATATATATATATATATACAGTGGGGAAAAAAAGTATTTAGTCAGCCACCAATTGTGCAAGTTCTCACACTTAAAAAGATGAGAGAGGCCTGTAATTTTCATCATAGGTACACGTCAACTATGCCAGACAAATTGAGGAAAAAAAATCCAGAAAATCACATTGTAGGATTTTAATGAATTTATTTGCAAATTATGGTGGAAAATAAGTATTTGGTCACCTACAAACAAGCAAGATTTCTGGCTCTCACAGACCTGTAACTTCTTCTTTAAGAGGCTCCTCTGTCCTCCACTTGTTAACTGTATTAATGGCACCTGTTTGAACTTGTTATCAGTATAAAAAGACACCTGTCCACAACCTCAAACAGTCACACTCCAAACTCCACTATGGCCAAGACCAAAGAGCTGTCAAAGGACACCAGAAACAAAATTGTAGACCTGCACCAGGCTGGGAAGACTGAATCTGCAATAGGTAAGCAGCTTGGTTTGAAGAAATCAACTGTGGGAGCAATTATTAGGAAATGGAAGACATACAAGACCACTGTTAATCTCCCTCGATCTGGGGCTCCACGCAAGATCTCACCCCGTGGGGTCAAAATGATCACAAGAACGGTGAGCAAAAATCCCAGAACCACACGGGGGGACCTAGTGAATGACCTGCAGAGAGCTGGGACCAAAGTAACAAAGCCTACCATCAGTAACACACTACGCCGCCAGGGACTCAAATCCTGCAGTGCCAGACGTGTCCCCCTGCTTAAGCCAGTACATGTCCAGGCCCGTCTGAAGTTTGCTAGAGTGCATTTGGATGATCCAGAAGAGGATTGGGAGAATGTCATATGGTCAGATGAAACCAAAATAGAACTTTTTTGGTAAAAACTCAACTCGTCGTGTTTGGAGGACAAAGAATGCTGAGTTGCATCCAAAGAACACCATACCTACTGTGAAGCATGGGGCTGGAAACATCATGCTTTGGGGCTGTTTTTCTGCAAAGGGACCAGGACGACTGATCCGTGTAAAGGAAAGAATGAATGGGGCCATGTATCGTGAGATTTTGAGTGAAAACCTCCTTCCATCAGCAAGGGCATTGAAGATGAAACGTGGCTGGGTCTATCAGCATGACAATGATCCCAAACACACCGCCCGGGCAACGAAGGAGTGGCTTCGTAAGAAGCATTTCAAGGTCCTGGAGTGGCCTAACCAGTCTCCAGATCTCAACCCCATAGAAAATCTTTGGAGGGAGTTGAAAGTCCGTGTTGCCCAGCGACAGCCCCAAAACATCACTGCTCTAGAGGAGATCTGCATGGAGGAATGGGCCAAAATACCAGCAACAGTGTGTGAAAACCTTGTGAAGACTTACAGAAAACGTTTGACCTGTGTCATTGCCAACAAAGGGTATATAACAAAGTATTGAGAAACTTTGTTATTGACCAAATACTTATTTTCCACCATAATTTGCAAATAAATTCATTAAAAATCCTACAATGTGATTTTCTGGATTTTGTTTTCTCATTTTGTCTGTCATAGTTGACGTGTACCTATGATGAAAATTACAGGCCTCTCTCATCTTTTTAAGTGGGAGAACGTGCACAATTGGTGGCTGACTAAATACTTTTTTTCCCCACTGTATATATATATATTTTTTTTTTTTAAATCATACAATCTTTATACTCCCAACCACTATACTTTCCATAGGCTGGTATTCATCCAACAATAGTGGAGATCCTATATCTAAAAATTGTCGTTGGAAATATTTTTCCCTTCTGACATCTCATAGCATTTATAGTCTCGTGAATTTTCTTTGTAGTCGGTAGGTGCAGTAAATGGAGAAGGGACTTCCACTTCCAAAAAACACTGCAATTTTTTTGTATAACCTTGGGTATTCTTCACAACAGATGATACAATTAAACAGGAAATACTGCCGCCATGGGAATGTAGAATATTTGAATGTAGATTGAGTGAAACAAGTGGTGGTCGTGATGGGGGGATGGTGCAATAGGAGGATAGGAGGAACACATTACTGCTCACTTCTTTGATTGAAGGCTCCCTTTCTCCAGGGAGGGAATCACGTGATCAGAGTAATTGCAAACCCTTTAAATGCATGGTGTCAAAAAAGCCCTCTGGCACCGTAGAATCACAACTTGATTTTACTTTATTATCTAAGGGTCACATGTGGCACCATAATTGCAACAAAAACAGCAGCACGAACTTGGCAAAGACGGAGACATACAGCGATGGTCAATACACTCATTAAGACCTGTGGCTTTTCTCCCATTGCTCCTAAACAGCTTCGATGGCGTTCAGCGTTTTGTTTGCCATTTTTTGTTTTGACTGCGGATATTGATTGCAAATTACCCCAGCGTGACACAGTGACCTTCTTCATTGTCTTGTCTCTCCATTCCTCTCTCTTCCTCTCCTCCTCCTCCTCCTCCCCCTTCTCATCTTTCCCTCTCTCTCCCCTACAGGCCCAGACGATGGGAATGATGACAGAGTACTACCACTACATCTTCACCACTCTGGTAATTTACAATGCTTGCTAATGCAAATCGAGTCAAATTCTTTCCCATCTCCTCACCGTTTGATTTTTTTTGATGAATGGTGCTTAATTGCCGATGGGGGTTTGGATCCGGTCCACAATACCAATTTTGTTTGACGAGCTGGCAGCGTAATGGAGTCTTCAATCCTCCGCCACCTGTAAACACTTCTCTCGCTGTTAAAGTCAACATTAGTCTTTGAAGAGGTAGTACAAAGGAAACAGATTGGAAGTAGATGATGGAGAATGTTGTTTGAGAGTTTGATAGAGGAAACGTATTCATGCAGATAACCTACAATAAGTCTTGAGGGAAGGTAGATTACTGATTAGGCCTATTGTGTATTATGTCTGATTATTTTGGACATTATCCCCCATTGTGAGACATATTGAATGAACACTAACACATTGGTGTTTTGATTGTAAAACATGCACAAGCATTTTTCAGGTAGTGCAGCCTTGTCCTTGCCACCGTTTGAGTGCTGTAGTCTAATGGCCCCTTTTAGCTAGATGTAATTTTGTTCAGAATAAGCACAGGTGTTTTCCATTTTACAAAATTTGAGTCACACCACAATTCGAGTAAGACTTTTGTTTAAGAGTAAGACATTTTGTTCAAGGGTTATACTTCATATGCACATCCTGTGTCCTTTCATCAACAAACTATTCACAGTTCCACCTTGAATATCCCGTACTGCCATATTGAATTTGGAGGACGTCAGAAACACTAACTCACAATACAGAAACACATTAGTAGGAGACGACGACCTCCCTCGGGTTTGTTATTGTGTCCTGTGGACAGTCTGTCCACTGATCCCAGCAGAGTACAAGGCTGGGCAGCACAGATTTCATCTTTCTGTCTGGTGACAAAAGGACAGGGCAGGATTAATACAGTGGTCCCCATGGTGATGGTGCTGGTGATGCTGTATGTGTTCCTATTGGACAGATCTCTCTCTCTCTCTCTCTCTCTCTCTCTCTCTCTCTCTCTCTCTCTCTCTCTCTCTCTCTCTCTACACACACTCGCAAACACTCGCAAACACACACTCAAAGACATACTCAAACTGGGGATCAGGAGGATGGGATGACAGACCCTAGCATGATGGACTTAGCCAGTCTGTTGTGATAATACAATATGACATACATGGCCAGGCGTGACGTGTGTCATCTTTCATGCTCGGCAGCATGGCAATGGCATTCTGCCATGCGTCGTCGTTTGTGTAGGCCCATCACAACAAACGCTTTAATAGTACCCAAAACTGTCTCTGTTGTCACACTGTGTAGGTCTCAACCAAGTGTGAGAGAAACTGGTTGAGTTATTGATGGTTGAGTACTTCAAATATTATATAAAATATAGACTCAGACTGTGCTGAGAATATTGTTTCCCACCTTCCTGTACTTCCTGTATTAGTGTATTGTATATGGAGCATTCTGAAGGCACAGAGGCACAGAATGTGTGGTACTGTATAAAGGCTAATGTTGATTGACAACTGCTGAGTTTTCAGAATTCTGTTTTCCCAGTCAAGTAACTGAATTCAAAGATGAATGCAACTCTCATAAATGTTGCATGTTTAGTTCAAATCCATTACCTGCATGTATTTTATTGGATATTTTATACCTCGCAATGGTTGACATTGCCCTCAACAACTCACAATCTTCTAATGGCTGTTTGAATGTGTGCTTGAGTTATAAGATAATTTACAACATCACAATTTCATGTCAAAACATTATTTTGAAGGACCTTGTATATTTCGCAATAAACCTGGTGCACATAACCTGAAGAAAATGGTTTCCCACAAATGGTATTTAGTACGACAGGGACTTTCTTTGATCCTCCATGGTAAAACATTTAGTGCCATATGAACCCTACTGCTTGTGGAGAGAAAAAAAGTAACATTTTGTGTATCTGGCGGCAAGCGGTCGTCAGCGTGTGTCTTACACACTCCCGTTCCCCCAGCACTAACCCCACAGGGTGCTAATGAAATATCTATTATGTTCTTCCAAATGTCTTTTCCGAGGCCCCGTGGCCCATTCCAACACGATATGTGTCGACATGTGACTTCACACTTGAGCCGGGATGGATGCCCTAGAAATTACAGTTGCTCAGAGAAATCTGTGTTTGCTTATGGGTTGCAGAGGGACCGTAGCGGCTGCATTATTAATTAGATCCAGCAGATTAAGTGGTTCCCCTTTTAGGCGGTGAACGTCGTCTGCCTCATTTACTCAGGGAATATTTAGGATAAGCCACAGTGGCAGAACACAAAGTTAAATGTCAGGCCTTCAGGTTTTAGTTCTGCACAACGACCAGCTAAGCAAACCTTTGAGATATAATGAAGGAGTCAAAGCACAGTTTTACCTGGTCTCTCTGTATCATTGTAATTTGCATGAATGTGTTCCATTTATACTTGCAGTTGGGGTTGTGTATAGTCATGAAGGTTCAGGTTGCATTACATTGGAGGAAGTCAATTTGTAATGCCATTTTAAGGTCAACCATTCAACATGGTTTCCATCTGGTAGTTTAAGTGAACCTACCTATCATACCAAAATGCCTCTGTGAATGAGGCTTAGTGAATGGTTTTAACCACACAGAGAGACTGACACCAAAGCCTTGTGTTTGGTTATATTGACTGAGGCACACACTACAATTGAAACACCATACCCTTATCCTCCAGATGGCTCAAAGCTCAATCCTTTATTTCACTTTAATATATCTCCCATTTACCACCCTATCTATCCCCTCTTTTTGTGGGAGCACAAATCGGCTTCTCTAAATGCTTCTCTAACAGTAACAGCGAGGCCCCAATCCCAGCCATCTAAAGCTAAACAAGATAATCTATTTTTCTCGCCTTTCTCTTTCTCTTTTCATCCCTCTCTTCTGAAGGACCTCATGGCTATCGACCTGGAGCCCTACCGTTTCTGTGGTGTCAACATGACTGGCTTCCGCATCCTCAACGTGGACAACCCTCAGGTGGCGTCCATCGTGGAGAAGTGGTCCCAAGAGAGGCAGATACCTCCCAAGCCCGACTCGGGCCTCCTGGAGGGGATCATGACGGTATGTTTTTGGTCTTCTGTTGTGGAACTCTGATTCTGATAGTATGCTAAAATCAGCATGAAAGACACTTTAAAAATCATATTGATATCTATATACCCTGTGTCTTTCACCAGCCCTGCTCTCAACATTTTTACCAACAGATCTAGGACATGGCCTATGTATGATAACTACTACTGCTACCACCACTACTACTACTAATCATTCCGAACTCTCATTGGTGTCAAGCAATTTTTTTATCTTGTATTCTTTTGAATGTAACAACATAAATTGAAGTATTTAGAGTACTATATAGCTAGAGAACATTGAAAAAAAATGCAGATAGAACATTATAGTCTCAAGCTCTATTAACAGTATTACCACTATATTACTACTATTAGCAACAGTATTACCACTATATTACTACTATTAGTAACAGTATTACCACTATATTACTACTATTAGTAACAGTATTAGCACTATATTACTACTATTAGTAACAGTATTACTACTATATTACTACAATTAGTAACAGTATTACCACTATATTACTAATATTAGCAACAGTATTACCACTATATTACTACTATTAGTAACAGTATTACCACTATATTACTACTATTAGTAACAGTATTACTACTATATTACTACTATTAATAACAGTATTACTACTATAGTACTACTATTAGTAACAGTATTACTACTACATTACTACTATTAGTAACAGTATTACTACTATATTACTACTATTAGTAACAGTATTACCACTATATTACTACTATTAGCAACAGTATTACCACTATATTACTACTATTAGTAACAGTATTACCACTATATTACTACTATTACTAACAGTATTACTACTATATTACGACTATTAGTAAAAGTATTACCACTATATTACTACTATTAGTAACAGTCAGAGGTGTGGACTCGAGTCATGTGACTTGGACTCGAGTCAGACTCGAGTCATGAATTTGATGACTTCAGACTCGACTCGACAAAATGTACAAAGACTTGCAACTCGACTTGGACTTTAACATCAATGACTCGTGACTTGACTTGGACTTGCGCCTTATGACTCGAGAAGACTTGCTACGAGGACTTGTAATGACTTGCAAAGGCTTGCTAAGAGGACTTGAAATGACTCGAAACTAAAATGTAGGACTTTGGACTCGACTTGAGACTTGATGGCTTTGACTTTTGACTCGACTTGGGACTTGCCTCATCTTTGACTCGACTTGACTCGGGACTCGAGGGCAAAGACTTGAGACTTACTTGTGACTTGCATAACAATGACTTTGTCCCACCTCTGGTAACAGTATTACCACTATATCACTACTATTAGTAACATTATTACTACTATTACTACTACTGCTACGTACCACCAATGATGCTAATAATAATGACAATGGTGATACTTTTGTATCATTATGTCAGATAAGAAGCACTTGGAAGCAGGATGGTCACAGTCTACTAAATTCTGAACTAATTCATTCAATGTATTCAGGGGAGCTCATAATCATTCTCAAATCCCATCACAATGGTCTAAATCCAATAATCACAAATCCCATCCCTGATATTCCAATAAAGCCTCCCTTTATGCTCTAACTTAATAAGCGAGCGTAGCTAATGGAAGATAAAGAGTTATACATGCATGTGATATATTCAATATGAATATTATATTGTTGCAATCCCTCGTTGTTTGTTTATCTATTAATGGATTTGACTGGGGTTCAGATACACCCACACGGCACTCTCACAGGTCTCATTATTTCTGTATGGAGAAGGAGGGGTTTTATGGAAAGGAGTGCGCTCTCTCCGTGTAGTACTCACTTTTAATTGCTCCCGGAACTCCGTATGAGATAAAATCTAGGTGATACAAACATCAAGGTAGGCTGCCTTTAATTTGGTCTTACTCGCCTGGAAAGCTTCATATCCATATTTACAAAAGGAATTGAGCTCACTTTCTCGGGGCATGCTATCTGGAAAATAAGAAAAATCTGAGCGCTTTGATTTCCCTTTGTTAGCTTAGCTTTTTCTCAAACACTTTTGCTGCTACGGGTGCTGAGGAAGTGGACTCCCATTGTCCACAGCCGTCAGCTGAAATAATGTCCCCCTTTATTCCAGACAGATGCTGCTCTGACGTACGACGCGGTCCACATCGTGTCCATCTCCTACCAGCACGCACCACAGATGACGGTCAACTCGCTGCAGTGCCACCGCCACAAACCCTGGAGGTTCGGCGGGCGCTTCATGAACTTCATCAAAGAGGTGATGCTGAGCGTCTTGTTTTCATCTGATGTTGATGTTTGATATGTTGTGCAGCAGACAAAACTCTGACAACTGACGACTTCATTTTTACATTTACATTTACATTTTAGTCATTTAGCAGACGCTCTTATCCAGAGCGACTTACAGGAGCAATTAGGGTTAAGTGCCTTGCTCAAGGGCACATTTACGTCATTTAGCAGACGCTCTAGTCCAGAGCGACTCACAAATTGATGCATTCACCCTATAGCCAGTGGGATAACCACTTTACAAATTTTTTTTTTGGGGGGGGGGTAGAAGGATTACTTTATCCTATCCCAGGTATTCCTTAAAGAGGTGGGGTTTCAAATGTCTCCGGAAGGTGGTGAGTGACTCCGCTGTCCTGGCGTCGTGAGGGAGCTTGTTCCACCATTGGACTTCCTAATATGGATGCTGTACTAATTGTCTCTGAAACCATTTCATAAATGCAATTACAATTGGAGAAGAAGGAAACATTGTGTAATCATGGCACATACATTTTTACAGACAAAGGCAATGCTATCTTGATAAATCTCTTTGTGATGAGGTGGTGTTGAAGGAGTCAGGCGCAGGAGGGTAAATCACAGAATAACAGGCTTTAATCCGCAAAATACAGGTTTACGCAGAAATGCGTCAAACACACTCCTGGGCACAAAACAGGTGCACTGGAAAATATAAGGCACACAGGAAAATACTCCCGTCGATACAAAATACACGAGCTCCACCGAGCTTCACTAACCTCCACAATAAACAATCACCCACAAGGACAAGGGGGCAGAGGGAACACTTATACACTGACTAATTAGGGGATTAGAACCAGGTGTGTGTGATTGACAAGACAAGACAAATGTGATGATGATAATTGGGGTGGCAGTGGTTAGTACTCCGGTGACGACGAACGCCGAAGCCTGCCTGAACAAGGAGGGGAGGCAGCCTCGGCCGAAGTCGTGACACTCTTATTCATGAACGGTGTCTCACAGTAATCAACTACTCTAAGCTGTGTTAATGTAATCTCTCCAGCTAAATTCCCTGTATTCATATCCTATTTACAGATGGCAAAACTCACAGTGAGTCATTGTGTCCTATTTATACTGAAAAGGGAAACTGGTGCGCCCTTCTGTGCACTCTGCTCACAATAAGACTGTTTGAAACAGGCAAATCGTATAATCAGCTCTTGTTTCATTTCACAAGAGAGTGTGTGATGACTGTGACTCAGAATAGTCAGATTAAGGCTGTAGAACATGATGCCATGGTGCCACGGCGCCCAGTGTACTGAACATCACAAGGCCAGAGCCTGGAGTATCAGTGAGGGGAATGTCTTAGCTCCATAGCTCCATCAGTAGCTCCATCATTGCCAGGGGTAACAGACACCTCTCTGTGAGCGCGGAGAAACAGGAGGAGGGCTCTGGTGGGAGGGAGAGAGGGAAGGGGGGCATATCAGTGGATCATAATGATGGGCAGTTATGTGTTTTTTTCTCCCTTGTGTGGAATCAAGCGAAGGAGATTGTCTTTAATTAACACTGTGGTCTGGGGGAAAATGTGTCTGAGGCGTTGGGATGTAAAATGTAATTAAAAAGGAAATGCAGCCCAGTGTGTGTGTGTGTGTGCCTTTCCGCCATGGTGTGTGCAAGCATGTGTGTGTTTTTACATGTGTGCGTATTCACATGCTTTAATGAATGAGTGTTAATGTGTGGTTGTGTGTGTGTTTCTCTGCAGTCTCACTGGGAAGGACTGACGGGGAGGCTGTCATTCAACAGGACCAGTGGCCTCCGCACAGACTTTGACCTGGACATCATCAGCCTGAAAGAGGAGGGCCTGGAGAAGGTAACACACCTCATTCTGACACACCTCATTCTGACCACAATGACTTCAACTATCAAACTAACCACACCTTAAAGAAGTGTAGTGTTACATAATAGTTTAGGTTTTCACTCAGTCTGAGGACATGAATGGAAATGTAAAATCCATGCTTATTTTAGGAGCACAACAATAAGACCATACCCTGGTGAGTTAATATTTTACACATACAAAGGTTTATTTATACCCTCCACAATACACTATACTCTCTTTTTCTCTTAGGACTTAACATTTGTTTTGCAAATCCCCTGTTAAATCGTCTAGAGAAAAATCTGAAATCCATTCCAGTTTTCTTCTTTAATATGGAACAAATAATGCACAACGGTCTCCATTTGACAGTATCGTTTACCTCCTAACAAGGAAGCCAATGGGCTGTTCAAACATAAGCATACGTTAATGGATCATAAAGTCAATTGGATGAGGGTAGACATTAAAGTGTTAATTGCAAGTCTCTAATGGTAATTCGAGTTGTTGCCCGAAATGCTGTTTGCTAATGAGGTGTATAAACCTCACTGATTTACCCACAAAAGGAAGTCAAAAGTTGGTAATGAAGGAGGAGAATAATAACTTCCTGTGTTATTTTAAAAGGCAGAATAGCACCCTGCGGACTATAACGGCTTTGTGGTGATATGGGTTTTCATACATTATGGAAACATAAACTCAAGATAAGTGCCATTATGACTTCCTCAAGCACTCCCGTATGGCAGAGCCGGTTTGAGCCTGTATAATAGCTAGGACATGTCAGCTCAGAATATCACTGCAGCTCCAGGCTGGAACAACCACAATGCGCCAAACTATTTCCGTATCTCATTTTTCTGCTGTGCTGGGTCTGCTCCTGTGTTTGCACATCTCTGAGGCTGAGTAGTGTGCTAAAACCAGCATGAAAGACACTTTAAAAAACAATATGTGTGGATAGCTACAGTGAGGGACAAAAGTATTTGATCCCCTGTTGATTTTGTACGTTTGCCCACTGACAAATAAATGATCAGTCTATAATTTTAATGGTAGGTTTATTTGAACAGTGAGAGACAGAATAACAACAAAGAAATCCAGAAAAACGCATGTCAAAAATGTTATATATTGATTTGCATTTTAATGAGGGAAATACGTTTTTGACCCCTCTGCAAAACATGACTTAGTACTTGGTGGCAAAACCCTTGTTGGCAATCACAGAGGTCAGACGTTTCTTGTAGTTGGCCACCAGATTTGCACACATCTCAGGAGGGATTTTGTCCCACTCCTCTTTGCAGATCTTCTCCAAGTCATTAAGGTTTTGAGGCTGAAGTTTGGCAACTCGAACCTTCAGCTCCCTCCACAGATTTTCTATGGGATTAAGGTCTGGTGACTGGCTAGGCCACTCCAGGACCTTAATGTGCTTCTTCTTGAGCCACTCCTTTGTTGCCTTGGCCGTGTGTTTTGGGTCATTGTCATGCTGGAATACCCATCCACGACCCATTTTCAATGCCCTGGCTGAGGGAAGGAGGTTCTCACCCAAGATTTGGCGGTACATGGCCCCATCCATTGTCCCTTTGATGCAGTGAAGTTGTCCTGTCCCCTTAGCAGAAAAACACCCCCAAAGCATAATGTTTCCACCTCCATGTTTGACGGTGGGGATGGTGTTCTTGGGGTCATAGGCAGCATTCCTCCTCCTCCAAACACGGCGAGTTGAGTTGATGCCAAAGAGCTCTATTTTGGTCTCATCTGACCACAACACTTTCACCCAGTTCTCCTCTGAATCATTCAGATGTTCATTGGCAAACTTCAGACGGCATGTATATGTGCTTTCTTGAGCAGGGGGACCTTGCGGGCGCTGCAGGATTTCAGTCCTTCACGGCGTAGTGTGTTACCAATTGTTTTCTTGGTGACTATGGTCCCAGCTGCCTTGAGATCATTGACAAGATCCTCCCGTGTAGTTCTGGGCTGATTCCTCACCGTTCTCATGATCATTGCAACTCCACAAGGTGAGGTCTTGTATGGAGCCCAAGGCCGAGGGAGATTGACAGTTATTTTGTGTTTCTTCCATTTGCGAATAATCGCACCAACTGTTGTCACCTTCTCACCAAGCTGCTTGGCGATGGTCTTGTAGCCCATTCCAGCCTTGTGTAGGTCTACAATATTGTCCATGACATCCTTGGAGAGCTCTTTGGTCTTGGCCATGGTGGAGAGTTTGGAATCTGATTGATTGATTGCTTCTGTGGACAGGTGTCTTTTATACAGGTAACAAGCTGAGATTAGGAGCACTCCCTTTAAGAGTGTGCTCCTAATCTCAGCTCGTTACCTGTATAAAAGACACCTGGGAGCCAGAAATCTTTCTGATTGAGAGGGGGTCAAATACCTATTTCCCTCATTAAAATGCAAATCAATTTATAAAATGTTTGACATGCGTTTTTCTGGATTTTTTTGTTGTTATTCTGTCTCTCACTGTTCAAATAAACCTACCATTAAAATTATAGACTGATCATTTCTTTGTCAGTGGGCAAACGTACAAAATCAGCAGGGGATCAAATACTTTTTTCCCTCACTGTATATAGGCCTACTGTGTGTTTTTCTCCATCCTTGGTCTCAAACATGTTACATATCACATAGTACTCAATGGATTGCAGGATTTTGTCTCTTTATATCCGTGGAATCGGCTTTAGCTAACTGTTCGAGCCTGTAAAGATAGGGACTTTTTAGGCCTAATCTGCCCTAATTGAATATTAGCCCGAGTTTGAGCTGAGACTGGAATTAGGAAAGGTTTCCAGTCAGAGTGGCAAATTCACTGACATATAAAAGAGGAGTTGCACGAGTAAATCACTTTTGAATTGGTTCTTTGGCTATACACATTTAATGAATTGAGTTAATTGGCCACAATTAGTAAGACTGGGCTGGCATGCAGAGTGGAAGACATGGATATTTTTTTAAGCAGATCTTCTCTTCAGTTGCGTAGTCCTTTTTTTTGGACTGTTTCACACAAGCTGTAACTAATATGTTTTTCAAATTCAAGCATATGCTCCTCAGTGGGTCAGACAGAAGGACTTTATCAGGTGTTTTTCACGCTGGCTGCAATGCAGCGTGTTTGTGTACCTTTAAACTGATCCACCTCAAGTGCCAGCCAGCCCTGTGAATATTAAATGGCACTTTGGTAGTTACGCAGAAGGAGAACGAGAGGAGGATGGGGGGAGGAGAGTAGGGATAGCAAATGACTGCGAACTCGACTTGCAAAATTAGATCGTTACCGACAGCCTACAGGACTGACTATATTATGATAATGATATGTTCCAGAGTTGTCACGACAGTATGGAATGGGCTTTTTTGCCCGGAGGGTACTACTCGTGTGCAACTCCTTTTATTTGCTCTAATCTTTTTGTATTTATCTTAGTGAGATTACTCAGAGCAGAACTTCTCTGCCAGCATTATCAAGCTTTTATATTTCCATTGCCGACAACCCCATGCTGGGCTTTCTTTTCCAAATTAATTGTAGCATTTGTGTTTTGCTACATTCCTAAGGGCACAAAACTGCAAAGATACCAGACCTGAAATAGCCATATGATAATCACGCTAGGATGCATATCTAGTTTGCTATTTTTAATGCTCTGGTTTCTGTACGTGTTTTAACCAGCGAAAGGAGGAGATTATGAAGCCTAAATGGAAGTCTAAATGGAAGACATTGATCAAGAAATTGTATTTGATTGCTCTCCCACTTTTTCTCTGTCATGGTCACACACATACTACACAGAAACTAACAACCTATCCTCTTTTCCTGCATTCAGAAAAGTGCTCCAATTACCTATTGTGTGTATGTAATAAGAGAAAAGTTGCAAGTGAAAATAATGTTTGTTGTAGTAGTGTAGGAGTGGAACAAGGCTGTGCTCTCTCTTCATTTCAACAATTCATAAGCTATGATATTCATAAGGTATTGGTATTTTTAGAACAAGGCCAACAGAGGGGGTGACAGGTGACAGTTTGGAGAATCTGACATCTTTTGATACGGAAAAGTTGCAGAACACAACACAATGTTTTTGTGTTAATCTTAGAGACTACTACTGAAACATATTGTTTAAATTCGATTACATTTGAGAAAAAAATCAACTTTTTGCATATTATTTATGTTCCAAACATAACACCAGGATGAAGTGAAACATATCCATCATAATTCCATAATTCCCAACAGAACGATTTGCCTTCTTAGACTTCTCTCTCCTACAATGTCAATTCTTTTAGAGCCTGCCTCCACATCCCACCACTTCCTCTTTGCACAACCTCTCCCAATAACCTCATGGCGTATAGTGTGTCCAGAGGTGACACAGCCAATCAGCTAATGGATATGTGTCCCGGTGGGCGCTAATGCAGCATGGTGGGCTTGTGGGAAGTCGGGGTCACGAGTTGCCGCAGTAGAGAGGTGAAGTCGAACACTTACACGCTTTTCATCTTCCCGCAGGTGGGGAAGTGGAGTGCGTCCGGAGGTCTCAACATCACCGAGGTCCCCAAGCGGAAAGGGATGAACATCACCGACTCGCTGGCCAACCGTTCCCTGGTCATCACCACAATCCTGGTAGGTCAGCTGACTTTGATCAGCCCTTCCTGAAATACCTCTCTCTCTCTCTCTCTCTCTCTCTCTCTCTCTCTCTCTCTCTCTCTCTCTCTCTCTCTCTCTCTCTCTCTCTCTCTCTCTCTCTCTCTCTCTCTCTCAATTCAATTTCAATTTCAATTCAATTTAAGGGCTTTATTGGCATGGGAAACGTGTGTTAACATTGCCAAAGCAAGTGAAGTAGATAGTAAACAAAAGTGAAATAAACAATAAATATTAACAGTAAACATTACACTCAGAAGTTTTAAAAGAATAAAGACATTTCAAATGTCATATTATGTATATATACAGTGTTGTAACAATGTGCAAATAGTTAAAGTACAAATGGGAAAATAAATAAACATAAATATGGGTTGTATTTACAATGGTGTTTGTTCTTCACTGGTTGCCCTTTTCTTGTGGCAACAGGTCACAAATCTTGCAGCTGTGATGGCACACTGTGGTTTTTCACCCAGTAGATAAGGGAGTTTATCAAAATTGGGTTTGTTTTCGAATTCTTTGTGGATCGCTGTAATCTGAGGGAAATATGTGTCTCTAATATGGTCATACATTTGGCAGGAGGTTAGGAAGTGCAGCTCAGTTTCCACCTCATTTTGTGGGCAGTGTGCACATAGCCTGTCTTCTCTTGAGAGCCAGGTCTGCCTACGGCGGCCTTTCTCAATAGCAAGGCTATGCTCACTGAGTCTGTACATAGTCAAAGCTTTCCTTAAGTTTGGGTCAGTCACAGTGGTCAGGTATTCTGCCACTGTGTACTCTCTGTTTAGGGCCAAATAGCATTCTAGTTTGCTCTGTTTATTTGTTTGTTCTTTCCAATGTGTCAAGTAATTCTCTTTTTGTTTTCTCATGATTTGGTTGGGTCTAGTTGTGTTGTTGTTGTTGTTGTTGTCCTGGGGCTGTGTGGGGTCTGTTTGTGTTTGTGAACAGAGCCCCAGGACAAGCTTACTTAGGGGACTCTTCTCCAAGTTCATCTCTCTGTAGGTGATGGCTATGTTATGGAAGGTTTGGGAATCGCTTCCTTTTAAGTGGTTATAGAATTTAACGGCTCTTTTCTGGATTTTGATAATTAGCGGGTATTGGCCTAATTCTGCTCTGCATGCATTATTTGGTGTTTTACGTTGTACACGGAGGATGTTTTTGCAGAATTCTGCATGCAGAGTCTCAATTTGGTGTTTGTCCCATTTTGTGAATTCTTGGTTGGTGAGCGGACCCCAGACCTCAGAACCATAAAGGGCAATGGGTTCTATAACTGATTCAAGTATTTTTAGCCAGATCCTAATTGGTATGTCAAATTTTATGTTCCTTTTGATGGCATAGAAGGCCCTTCTTGCCTTGTCTCTCAAAGTAGAAAGCCAGACTACGGTTTGCAACTGCACATGGGGACAAAGTTCGTACTTTTTGGAGAAATGTCCTCTGGTCTGATGAAACAAAAATAGAACTGTTTGGCCATAATCACCATCGTTATGTTTGGAGGAAAAAGGGGAAGGATTGCAAGCCGAAGAACACCTTCCCAACCGTGAAGCACGGGTTGGCAGCATCATGCTGTAGGGGTGCTTTGCTGCAGGATGGTATCATGAGGAAGGAAAATTATGTGGATATTTTGAAGCAACATCTCAAGACATCAGTCAGGAAGTTAAAGCTTGGTCAAAAGTGGGTCTTCCAAATGGACATTGACCCCAAGCATACTTCCAAAGTTGTGACAAAATGGCTTAAGCGCTACAAAGTGAAGGTATTGGAGTGGGCATCACAAAGCACTGACCTCAATCCTATAGAAAATGTGTGGGCAGAACTGAAAAAGCGTGTGCGAGCAAGGAGGCCGACAAACCTGACTCAGTTACACCAGCTCTGTCTGGAGGAATGGGCCAAAATTCACCCAACTTATTGTGGGAAGCTTGTGGAAGGCTACCCGAAACGTTTGACCCAAGTTAAACAATTTAAAGGCAATGCTACCAAATACTAATTGAGTGTATGTAAACTTCTGACTCACTGGGAATGTGATGAAAGAAATAAAAGCTGAAATAAATCATTCTCTCTACTATTATTCTGACATCTCACATTCTTAAAATAAAGTGGTGATCCTAACTGACCTAAGACAGGGAATTTTTACTAGGATTAAATGTCAGGAATTGTGAAAAACAGAGTTTAAATGTATTTGGCTAAGGTGTATGTAAACTTCCGACTTCAACTGTATGTATAATTTACATTTGGCAAAATAACATACACTACATCTCCTTTTAACATGGTCCACGTTAGAAGGTTGAAAAAATATGTTTGGCCTTGAGGCCCTCTCTGCTACCACCACTCTGACAGGGAAATTAGAGATATCAGTCAAATTAATCACGGTGAATTAACCAAACACCACCTGGAATTTACCTCGCCAATCTGAATCCAGGTTGGATTGTCAAAGGATGTAATGTAGATCATCATTATGTCACATTAAGATCACAGTGGGGATGTGAGGCATTTGCAGTGCAAGGAGCCCATAGAGAAGAAGACATGGAGCCACAATGGACCAGTCTGTATAACATCCATTAATTACATGTTAGGAAATAAACAGGTTCTCTCCCACCAACTCTCCACATTCATTTGCAGATCATCTATTGTGTATATTTAAGCCTGTCAACTGGGAGGTTAGAGGGTCTTTGTGGAGCTATCACCGAGGTGCTGACAATGAACATCCCCCACAAGCTTATTCTGGACGGACACACAAGTTATCAACAATGATAAACACTCTCATTAAGTCTGGATTGGAGCGCAAGGCTGTAATTATGACCGAGTGAGGTTTAGAAGAGATATAATCAGTGCCTTCTGGTGCCAACCATGGGGAGTAGCAACTTCAATCACAAAGACAAGAAATAGAACCATAAAACAGGTGGTGTTTAGAGCTGCACCCAAAAATAACTACACAAAATAATACGATTTAGGGTCAGTTTCTTTGAGCCAGATTAAGCCTATTCCTGGACTAAAAAACACTTCCAATGGAAATTCCCCATTGGACATGCTTTACAATCCAGGAGTCTGTGTCTGTGTTTTCTCCATTCTGAGCTTAATGACATTGCATCAAACTGATCTCAGCGATCCGTGAATAAGACGTCTGACAGTTTTATGGTGATAACTTCTCGTATTCTACGAAGAGATTAAGATATTTAATGCGTTTCCCAGCTCTCACATTAATTGTTTTCACTCCATTGCCTGTAACTGTGTCTGCATATCTCCTTCCCCGTTCTCTTATGTACACCCATGCTGCGCTAGAGAGTGTGAAACTGGTTTAAACACTTTGATTTGAGTCCAAAACTTGGGGAATTTAGAGAGTTGGGAAGGCTAGAAACAGATGGTAATGACTTTTTTCTACCCCCCTCAACACGCAAACTTTTTGATCAAGATAATTGGACGACTTGAACAAAGTTTTCCTCTAAACTCTTGCTTTCTATCTAAATGCATTATAATCAAGTATTCCTTAGTTATCATTTATTTAACGGGACGTCCTAATTGCGAACGGACAACTAGCTACATATTAAGATTGCAACCATTTATTTGAACAAATTCTGTCCCTGAGATGGTATTTTGGGTGTAGAAAAGGAGACCCGTGAAGTGTCAGACTAGGATGTGCTAAACCAGGGGTGTTTTGATTCTTCCACCAAGACATCCCTTCAAGGCATTTACCATCAAAGCAACACGATTCGAAACAACAGTCAAATTGATTTCCATATTTCGCCACAGCATTATTATAATATACATCAATCACTTTCTTGAGTAAACCGTGTTATGACTGGTTATTTCCGCCTCTTTAACAGCTTTTCTAGCAGTTTTGTGTCACACAAAGACGTGGCCGATGGGAATACAAAAGCAGAGGTCACCTTGACTGGAGAATCAATTACTCTGCTTATGAACAGACTTTATGAATTGTATGTCTGGCCATCGGAAGCAATAAATAAATTGCCCATGAGGAAGTGGACCACCATGTCTTTAAAAAATGCACAGCGGGATATGTGTGGGCCCTATTTTGCAGACAGATAGTGGCAGACACTAAATAAAGGGAAATATCGAGCCATCCGCCATCATTTCTTTGAGATTTTAACCATTGTTCATGCAGGCAACAGGCATCACCTTGGTTACTCTGCCTTGTGAGACCAGTGACGATAGAGACAACTACATTGCAGGCATGTTCCATTTCATTGCAGCATTCTGTTCCTAATCAAGCTTTTATTCAACCTGATATTATGAGGAGCCAGGGAGAATATTACAGGGCAGTAAAGACTGCTGGCTATCTGACCGTAAACTGCATTGCACTGTAGTATACAATGTCTACAAGGGGCAGTGGGCAGGGATGTGGGAGGGGGAATGGCCAGGGAGGGTTGGCTGGCTGCAGAGGTTATTTTGGAGTGTCCCTTGTAGATATTGTATACTACAGTGCAATGCAGTTTACGGTCAGAGAGCCAGCGGTCAGAGAGTTTACGGTCAGAGAGCCACCCCATCTATTATATAGCAAAGAGACTTCCCATTGTGTGCTGTACATTTCTCAGATTGCACAGCACAGCATAGCCGCCACTTAAATCAGTTAGATTTTCCTGTCGACATACATTCTGTTAATGCAAGGAAAACCATTGCACTCGTCCATATTTAAACATACAGTATAGCTAACCACACATTGGACTGGAGTCTCCCTGTCGCTCCCTGTTAGACGGAACATGGATTTATCAGCCCAGATCACTTTGCCTCAATTAGGTGCATGTGCTGAAGAACAAATGGAAAAAGCTGACCTCTACGCTGGTTTCCGTTTGATTTTTTGTGTCTGTGCAGGAGGAGCCATATGTCATGCTTAAGAAGTCTGACAAGGCGCTGGTGGCCAACGACCGTTTCGAGGGATTCTGTATCGACCTGCTCAAGGAGCTGGCCAGCATCCTGGGCTTCACCTACGAGATCCGCCTGGTGCCTGATGGGCGGTACGGATCGCAGGACGACAAGGGCCAGTGGAACGGCATGATCAAGGAGCTGATGGAACACGTGAGTTGGACTACCAGTTACCTTTTGACTGTTACTATTACTGTCTTACTATTGCTTATAGCCAGTGCTCAACATTGTACATTATTAGATGTTTTTACTACAGATTCAATAAGTTACCTCTGAGACAAACCCGTTTCAAATAATTTGTCTTGTTTGTTGGGACCCTGTTTTTGTCTGTTAGGATCTGGTTTGAAACTTATCACAATCAAACTTAATGTGTTGTTTTACGACAAATATATTTAAGAAGAAGCATATGAAGAATAAAAGTATAGCATTTTGCCTGGAAAAATACACTGTGCTACCATTGAGGACAACACCAACAACAATATCACCTACAGTGTGGGAAAGAAACATATTGAAGTTGGTTTTGAAAGCATCAAATGAAAGCATCAAAGGTTGCTAGAATATAGCTTACATTGACAACAAGGACAGTGCCCTGCTGGTATTTTCAGAGTGTCCCTCCCCATCGGCCTCTCCCTGTCCTCAGCCCCCCTGGTCAACGATGTGCTCGGCTGAAAAAGTTGTAATAGCTTAAGTGGCATTTAGAGAAGGGAGAGGGCAGGAGTCGGACGGTAAGTGTCAATGGCTAGGTGCTGAAAGGGTTAGTAAAGTTGGGCTAGCGCCGCAGCACTTAATCTCTACCTTAGCCAGATCCAGCTTTAATCAGATCCAGGTTGATATCAGTAACCTTGAGGGGGAACTAAGAGATTATGGCAGGAAATGTTGCTTATAGAAATACAAGCTTTCTTCATAATGAACAGTAAACATAGGATAGCATGTATGTTATTGTATCCTACTCTTTCCTATTATTATTATTATTAGTAGTAGTATTATTATTACTGTATTCTGCATTGTTGGAAGGGCCTGTAAGTAAGCATTTCACTGTTAGTCTACACCTGTTGTTTACGACACATGTGACAATTAAAATTTGATTTGATTTGACAGAGTTTAATGTTACCAATAGCCACTATCTAGACAGTAGCCTGGATATACACACTGATTTCAGCTTTTCACTTTTGTTTTAAGGGAAACAATGTGATTCACTCTGGGTTTCAAAACTATCTAGACAGTAGAGCACATTTGAAAACAACAACCAGTTTCAGAGCACCTGTATCTATCTCCATTCATATATCCCATGCTGTGAAATGTACTTTGTACTGTACTCAGTGCACTCCAACACATTTCCCCCTTATAGTGTGTTATGGGCAATACATACTTAGTACAATGGAGATGAATTCAAGCCCTGTGGTCCTCCATTTTGTGTTTTATGGTTTGAGTTCACTCTCAGAAGTTCCTCACAGTTAAATAGTTGGCTGAAGAGGTCTCTGTGCCCAGTAATTCCTATACACTTATCTTGGCTTTGGTAGAAATGAGAATGCTACCTGATCTTTGTACAGTTCTACTGTATTTGGGTCTATATTGCTTCCATGAGAGTAATGTCAGCTGATAGTAGAGGAATCAAGAACACCAATGTTACATTGAGATATTACGTACTGTAGGTCTATCCTCATCATGGTTGTATAATACAGTAATATAGGACTAAATTTAGGTCTAGTATGTTTCCTACACAGTCTGTAAAGGGTAAGTGCGCTATAGACTGTCTCCATGTGCTACAGCTCTTTATTTGAATGGCCTACACTGCATCACCACTGCTATATGGATTTATTTAGCTGGTTCTATTTTGTGGCTCAGAGCTTTTCTTCCTCCTGTCTATACTGATAAGCTGATCTTGAATCAGCAGACCTGAAAGTAAACTTTGGAACCAGCTCAAGAGAACTGACCTGGGATTGCCACAATAAGCTTGGATGGATATTGGTTTCCATACAAGTAAACCAACAACCTTATCCCTAAGGATTGGAATCATGGCTGTGGTGCTGTATTCTGTTTATCCCAAATCAGAATCACCATGCATCATTGGCTAATGTGTTGGCAGGTTTGACATCCAATGGAAGTCATGGATATGTTTCTAGGATGCTTTTATGCAAATTAACAATGGCATGAGCTCAGATGACACTGACAGCCAACAAATCTTTCTGAAAACCAAACAAAAATAGTACACAGGGAATGGGGGGTGGGCTTTATTAATGGACACTGGTAACGTTATTTATCTGTTAAATGTATTTCCGTCAGATATTTATTAACCCCTAAAAAAATGTTTTTGTTGGGATGACGATGCTACATTACAACGCTGCCGTGTACTAGTGACAACTCATCCAAAGGGTCACCTAGTTAGATAAATTCATCGGTTTAAGGAAGACGACAAGCAAAACAAAGCCGTCTGGTTGTTTTTAGCTGATTCATCCTGTCAGCCCACAATCTCACATAAATCATAGTTTCATTACTCAATGGTGCAGTACTCGTGTGGGTTTATTAAAAGCAGTTGTAAGCCTTCATTCATCTTTGTAGGTCACCGAACCCTGTCAAACAAAAAAAGCAAATGTGGAATGACAAAAATAAAGTATTTGTTGCTATCTCTGATGTCAACTGATGTCAACATGTAGGAAGGAGTGAAAAACTAAAAACATGCATGTAGCTGGGTTAGTGTTTTTATATACATTTCCTGAGATTGTACTATTGAATAAACAAATAATTAAGTATTGCAGTGTGTCTCACCCACAAGTCCAACTTTGTGTGCATCACGTGAATATCTTGTGTATGTGCATAATATACATGATTAATTGGCCATTGTGTAAATACAAATGGGATAAATCTTGAATGAGAAAGAGTGTGTGTGTTGTGGCTAATTAAATACAAAAAGCCTTTTGTGCCCATGTAGCGTAGCGGCCTTTATTTTCCTCAGAGTCGTCAAAGCCCACTACAAAGCCAAAGGGCATTGTGGGAAAGGCGCTAAATTATGCAACAGGTCCTGTTAAACTTGATTTAGTCACAATAGATGATCCAATTAATCATGATGTTGATGCTAGTATTAATAGCTGGCTTAACACATCATTTGTTTCTGTCGGGGCAAATAATCTCTTGCTCCGACAGATACACATGAAGGTTATGGTAAGACCACGGCACGCCACGGCAAGCCACGCATCTCATTGTCTACATGTAGCGACAGCAGACTGGATTTGGGACCTTGGCAAGAAATTGGATTGAAAAAGGGCTTTATTTGCAATCCTAGACATGTACATGCACGTGGGTCTCTATCTGAGGGTTGCAGACCTGATTGGTTTTACAGTGGAACGTGAAGGTGGTTTTGACTACTGAGGGCAGGATAGTGGTCAGAGCTGTCATTTTGACGGACAGGCAGCATGACTTTCAATTGCGTCAACAATCACAGCAACATTATTCTGCTACATTATAGTGTTTTTGTGCTTTAAAACTCTACCTGAAGGATAGGATGATGTTATAGCAATCCTTTCATTTCAAGAAGGACGTACTGTAGAGTCAGACGATGGAATTACCAGACCAACATTTCTATAGTCGTATATGCAAATTGAAACAGTGGTGGACAATGAGGCAGTTGGAGCACCATATGCAAATCTTTGTAAAACAATCATCGAGTTAAGAGGTACAGGAAATGTGGTGAACTGTGTCATTTGTGAGGCAAATGTGCTCAGGCGCTGTCCGAGATTATCATTCAATAAACCTATAAGACTAAATAATCAAGCCCCACAAATGTGAAAAACCAATAAATGTCAAGGGACTGCAAGTAACACAGATTGTTATAGATTGTTACAGTTAACCTCTGCTGGGAGTGTTGAGCTAGGTGTAATTGTATGAATCCTACAGAATGTAATCAGGTGTGGTAGTATGGATGTAGCACAGTGCTAAGTTTACAATACCATCTGCGCGCCCACAGATAACACAGAGCCATGTGGCACTCAGCAGTGTACTGTCAGGTTATCACACGTGTGCCCGGCAATACGTGTCTAAGCAGAAAATAGCCGTGCGGCGTGTATATTAGCCCACCATAGGGATGGCTGAGATTGGCTGGGATCACCTGCTGCTAGGTCTTCCGGTTGAGTGGCAGCTAGCTTGAAAAGCGGCGGTCGGCAGCAGAGAACAGAGGAAGCGGGTGTGTGTTGTAAACGTAAATGTTTAATGAGGGCACAGTTGATTGCACCACATGACAGATTGGCTGTGCCCACACTGTCTCTCTTTGGTAGGCTGTCCATACATTGCAAATGACAATTTTTTGGGAGGGAAATCAATTTAAACTATGTATTTGATTGTCCTAATAATAATGTTGGGTTGGGTGGTACTTGTCATACAAATCAGCTACATTTGTTCCTTGGAATACTTGTGAGCACTTTCTTGGAATGCTTGTGACCTTATAGGGAGCAGGGTTCTGGTAATTCAGACCTTCATATGATATACAGGACTAGACATCCTCCACACTTGCCAATGTACACACCAATACCTAATTGAACTGACCTCCATCAGAGATGTTCTGGTACTAGCACACTGAGCGCTGTTCCTTTGCCACCACTCAAAAAGGAAGAAAAAGAGATTGGCCCAAACCCCTTTGTGAGTTTCCTTCGTTTCCGAGGAAGGGAGCTATCCAAGCGTGAACCAAGCAGCTGGTTTCATTAACCTCCTGTCCAACCCTGACGTGTGGGAGGTGTGGGGGGAGGCAATGTAAATGGTGACCTTCTGAATATGCAGCCAGACGCAAAATCGGGGGCCGCAACGTTCACCGTCAGACCCTGCCATGTCCATGGCTCCCGGGGCAGTATCTCAGAGAGCTATATTAGGCTAGTCAGAAGGCACCAGGCTCCAGATAGTGGAGGCATGGGGAGAAGCTGTTGGGAAAGCATGTGGGAATGGGCGTTGTTTCTTGTGATTCATTGGGGCAGGTGTTCGTCGTTTCTTATGTAGAGAGCGGAAAAAAAGATTAGAGAAAAATTGGAGGGAGGGGACGTACTCTGCAAAATTACTTTGGTGTAAAGTTCAACAGAACTTTGATTTTATCAAATTCTGTCATATGTTACAGGACTTAATACTTGTTATGAAACTAACAATGTAACATACTTTATTTTCCTCAAACTGGTTTTCAAGTTTCATGTACCTTTTTGGTGTAACAACAATGGTTCATGCAGATCTATGTTTTTCAAAGATACCTGAAGAACATATGAAAGTACCAGCAAAAGAACGGAAGCTCAAATCAAATCAAATGTTATTTGTCACATGCGCCAGATACAACAAGTATAGACATTACTGTGAAATGCTTATTTTACCTTTATTTAACTAGGCAAGTCAGTTAAGAACAAATTATTATTTACAATGACGGCCTACACCGGCCAAACCCAGACGACGCTGGGCCAATTGTGCGCCGCCCTATGGGACTCCCAATCACGGCCGGTTGTGATACAGCCTGGAATCGAACCAGGGGGTCTGTAGTGACGCCTCAAGCACTGAGATGCAGTGCCTTAGACCGCTGCGCCACTCGGGAGTCCTTTCCCAATTATGCAGTTAAAAATTAAGAAAATTAACAAATAGATACAAATAAAATAGTAACAAAATAAAATAACACTAAAATAATAATATTACAGGCTATTTACAAGGATCACCGATACCAAGTCAGTGTACTGGGGTACAAGGTAGTTGGGTGATTGATTGAGGTAATATGTACATGTAGGTTTGGTTAGGTGATTGATTGAAGTACTATGTACATGTAGGTAGGGGGTGAAAAGCAGAAAGTCCGGGTAGCCGTTTAATTAACTGTTCAGCAGTCTTATGGCTTTGGGGTAACAAAGGTAATAAAGCTAACGAAAGGGTCTGATCGTTTGACTGATCGTCTCTTCTCTTGTCTCCCCTACAGAGAGCCGACTTGGCTGTGGCCCCTCTTACCATCACCTACCTGCGTGAGAAGGTCGTGGACTTCTCCAAGCCCTTCATGAGCATGGGCATCAGCATCCTGTACCGCAAGCCCAACACCACCAACAACGGATTCTTCTCCTTCCTCAACCCCATGACCCCTGACATCTGGGTCTACATCCTGCTGGCTTACCTAGGCGTCAGCTGTGTCCTCTTCGTCATCGCCAGGTGAGTCCCAGACTTTTCTTGGCTACTTCCTTGGCTACTTCCTGTTCTACCTGTCTGTGTGTGTTTGTGTATATTGATCTTTATTGAGAGTGATATATTTTGTTTATTTTACTTGTAGGGCTAAGTTACAGTTGCAAGCACTAAAAAGTTAATTAAAAAAAGAACTTGTACTGCGATACAGTTTTTTGTGACAAAACACTGTCTCTCACGAGGAGAGCACCATGTTGAACATGCCAAAACCACAGCACAACCTAACGTTTTAATGCCCGCAACAGTGTATGGTTGCAGCTATGTGGAAATGTTTTATCTGGAAAGATATAGTGCACAAAATGAGGCTGGCCAATCCGAATCTCTGCAGAACTGAGTGAGTCAATGATGGTCTCAAGTGATTCCATCAGTTGGGGATAAGGAGAGGTCTCTGCTCTGCGGTAGGGCCATGTTCAATTGGTACAAGTCCACAATTTAGTGTGAGCTGGTGGGTAGTGATCAAGGCAGTTATGTCAGCGTGGGTGCTCTGTGGAGCCCTGCAGTGGAAGAAAAAGGATTAGAGTAGCAAACCACCAGCGAAGTTATACACTACAATTCAAAGCATTTCCTGTATAATTTCTCTGCAGTTGAGACGCTTCTTTGAACTTCATCTTTCAAATGTATAAAAATAAATACCTGCCAATACCTGGAGAAAGAAATTAGAATAATAAAAAATAAAAAGGCATCATGACATTTACTTGTGCTTGTTATCTTTTCCACATTCTCCACAAATCATTGAAAATCATTGAAAGTGGAACGTATTAGTAATGCATGAAATTAGTATGGATTGAGATCATTGAAGAAGTATCTCTGATTTGTTTTCTGTTTCCCTATGTGTTCCAAATGTGTTCCTGAGAACTTTCTATGGAATTATTTACATAAGAGAGAAAGAAAATAAACCATGTGCCACTTGTAGACATCCTCCTCACCTTGGGTGGTCATTGTCACTGCTTCTCACCGCTTCCTGGTGCCTCCAAATGCAGAGTGGTGCTTGAGGAAGTTCTGAGAATGTGGAGCTTTTGAAGGGGCTTGGGGTTCTGAGAGGAGCCAGCTGCACTCCCATTATGTCTTGAGACAAGCTCACAAGCTCGTTTTAGCACCCTGTTACAAGTAGAAAATCATCTCTGACTGTTGCATCATTCTTTGGAGACCTGCCTAGAAAGTGAGCAGAAGTGCTTTGAGCCAAAAATAATGATCAAATAGCAGTTTAATGTATGGGTGTTTGAGATGTTGAAAAAACCAGAACGCTTTGACGAAAGAGGCAAATGTATGTGTTCAATATCAGGTAGGCACATACTGTACTGATAGTCTATAGTTGAAAACAATTCAGACAACTTAGAAGTCAAATGCTTTTCTGGACAATCACAATCCATGTCACTGACCAGGCACCCACGAGAAGAGAACTATGAAAGCACTAAGCCTTATGTTTTGCCACAGCCATCTTGGAGTCCATGACTGCGGGTCAACAATATGGGAAACCTACTCGAGTGCTTACAGAAGTGTGAAAACAGAAAATAAATGTCAAGCAACTATGCTCTAAGTACGAGAAAGAGGAAACATTGAGCAGTGCCCGGTATATGCACTTGCCTTATCAGTGCTCTTAAAACCTGGGATCACTTTAAGGATGTAACTAGGGGGGTAGAAATCACCACAAGCTTCAATGCTGCAATAAGCTGTCCAGGACCTGGAAAATATATAATTGAAATTCCATAAGATAAAAATGGGCAGTGGAATACAGATTACAAAATAAGACTTCTATACCATGCCAATCTTGCTCTAGCAAGTGTGTAATAATGGAGGTTTTCCCCAGTCATCCTTATCATTTCAAATAGCAACACATTGGCCAAATTTCAATTTCTTTGAGTTACCGCTTCAGGTGCTTCTGCTATGTCTGTCTAGCTGCCGAGACATAGGGAGAGGCGAGGGTTTTGCTTTCTGATTATCATTCAGACTATTTAGAGGGTTTATGTTTTGGAGAGATTGCTGCATCATTAGAGTGTGACCAGATTTAATGAAAAACACACTATGAATGGCGAAGGTGCATAAAGATGTCGGATTTCAGATATGAGGTCATGGTTTTACCACTATCCATGGAGTTTTTAAACTACGGTGCGTGACATGGTTCAATGCGCCAATAAATCAGCACAATCTATATTTTAGTTTTTTCAAATTGTCTGCTTAAATTGTGATTTTGTATACTGTACATACTGTGCTAATGACGATACAAAAAATTGTAACAGAGCAATGTACAATACAGCGAACTTGGTAAACAACGAATTTGTGTTAAGTACATGGATGCCGCCATCTTCATGCACCTTCCCCATTAAATGGAGGCAAATGAAGATGCAAATCAGTCTCCTGAGCTATGTGTTCCATTAAATCAAAAAATGTTTTTCAAGAGACTTTATTGACACTGTACAGTATATGTATGGTCCTCACTTGGAAATTTTAGTTAACACAAATATCGCTCAGAGTAAATGTCAAAGTTACTGACGAGGTAAAAAAAGATCATAGGCGTTTGACATCTAACTCGAAGGTCTTGATTTAGTGTCTTCTTTTTGAAAAGAGACACATTTTGGTCACACTTTATTTGGATAATCCGGAGAGTCCATCAGTAGAGCATCATACTATCAACAAACTATCTGTTGATAGTAACTGCTTGCTAAGGTTACGGTTAAGGTTAGTTTTAGAATAAGGGTAAGGGTTAAGATTAGGGTTAGGGTTAGTAGATAGTTAGTTTGAAATGTTAGTGATAGTCTGTAGAGCATCTACAGATGGACTATCCAAGTAAAGAGTTACCTTATTTTCTCCACTCGTTGGCCAACTTTCATAAAAGCCAGTAGAGATAGCATCTCTTCTTAAAATATGCTGCTTCTATCTGGCTTCGAAGGATCTAAGCATCCTCTTCCTCTCCTCTCCTCTGACAGCAAAACACCCTGAATAAATTTGAATAATCAGATCGTATTTGAAAACATTTTCAAAATTAATTTCAGGAAGGGAAAGCACTGACATTTAGCATGTTTTAAGCCTTTAAAAGTGATGTATCTACATTAAAGGATTTATGGTGTGTAGCACTTTGAAAAGATGTTACACTAAATGGCAGAGGTACGTGGATCCACGGGCTTCGCAGGTTTTATACTGCTACATTTTCAGCGTTGCATGCCTCACGTTCTATCACAAAATGACATTTCAATATCTGTCGTCCTGAAAGTGGTATTTTTTGTGGAGAGTTAGCTACCTTTGAGCACAGCGAGATATCTACTGAGATATATAAAGGTACCGCAAACGTTTTGATTTGAACAGCGTTGACAGACAGCTATCGTGGACACATAAGAGCACGTCAACACAACTGACAAATGCTATGTCAAATGTACCGCTAACAATCAAGTTACTGAAAACAATAGGTGGACATCTTTACAGCTTGTCTTTTGTTTGTATAGTGAGTAAAAATCCATATGAAAATATGACTCCTTTTGCACCCCATAATTTGTACCCACAGTTGCACAGTTCTTTAGGGACACTGTAGGCTAACGCTTCATGGGTGGTTTTGTCAGGCGAAATTCAGGTTAAGTGCTAGGCTCAAGGACACATCAGGAGTGCTCTACCCAGCGGAGAGGCCTTCGATGCAGAGAACTAGGATGTATTATTAAGCACAGCTTCTGTTCCATCTTATTAGAACCAATTTCAGATTCATTACTGTGGTTCAACCCAAAAGCCACAGGATTACTGGCCAAGAGCATGAAATGAATCCAAGATATGTATACCCATGCATAATACATATAAACTTAGTAGCAACATATCATATCTGTGTAAGTCCCTATATTACCCCCATTCCCATAGTACAGTCTTAACACAATAATATCATTGATTATTAAACTGCTTTGAGTCAAAGTTTTCCTCATTTTTCTCTTTCTTTGTTTATAATTTCTGTTTGCAAACATCGGAGGGCTACATGAGTATCCATTATTAATATATTGATATTGATGTTGGTGAGAAAGGGATTGAATTCTAATGCACATTATCTCTTTCCCCATGCCTCATCAGGGTTAACTGAGCCCCGCAGTAACAATACACTATTATGCCGAAATTGTGGTACACTAGAGCCTTTGTTCCTGATATCTTTCTCCTCCTGTCTCCCTATAGGTTCAGTCCATACGAATGGTACGACGCCCATCCCTGCAATCCCGGATCCGACGTGGTGGAGAACAACTTCACCCTCCTTAACAGCTTCTGGTTTGGTGTGGGCTCCCTCATGCAGCAAGGTATGGTATAGCCTAGCTTATTCCCCATTTCACCTGTAAAAAGCAACAATACCCCCTCCACTTCCTTCCTCCTCTGCGCAGCCATCCTCCCTCTCTCCACCTTTTTAACTGACAAGCTACCTAATTTCCATTTTTGAGACTGTTTTAGAAGACACTTGTCTGTCAGGAACAACTGCAGATGGCAAAAGAAAGCTGTTGTCACCTCCCTGCCTGCTCATAGAAACAGGAGTGGTGAGAGAAAGTAGGTGTCAGACACCTGTCAGAATGTGGCAGGTAAAGACAGAAAACATGGTAGCATTTGTTTCCCCCATAACACAGCTGTTTGTGTTTTGGGACGAAAGGGTAAGTTGGAGAACGTGTCTGACAAATGCCAGCTGTCACTCCTCGCTGGCGTTGGCTACGGCCACAAGGTTGACGTTTACATCGTTGTGTTGCCTGAGTGCCCATACCAAAGACCCATTGTCGAAATCTATATCCTCCACACACCTCAGCTCTCGGGACAAATGACATTTTGTTAAATGCCACTTGCGCCTTTTATGGTGCTGGAGTAGTGTATTGTCATTATTGTCCTTTAGAGATCATTTCCTAATATTATAGTATGTCAATTCTCAGCATCTTTCTTATGCAAGAGCAGACAGTTAGCTTTAGTCTTTCCCCAACCCCCAAAGTACCTATTTGAATTATTCTGCCTTCTGTGTAAGCTTACACAAATCTGAGGAAGGTTAGTTGAAGGATATTACGGGGCACCAAGCTAATGCAGTCTCCTCGTCCACCCTTAAAGACATTCATAAGCAAATGGAGCCCCCTAAATGATTTGACTTAATAAAGTCAACCGGGGATAAAAAAAGAGCTAGTAATAAAATGTTTAACCTCAATGTAACAAGACAAATTAGAGAGGCTCGGCAGGGCTTGATGGTGGATCTCTGCCGGTAAGGAGAGCAAATGCGTCAATTCATTAAGCACAAAAGCTGTGCAGTTTCTCGGCAGCTCTCCCGCGTAGTTGCGTGGTATCCCTGAAAATGTGAATTGTGAGTGGAGGCTAGGAGGAAAACTGTTTTTATGTGATGAGGCTGCTAAGGAGAGAATGTTAAGTGCAGGTAATGATTCTCACGTGAAGAGCTGCCTCTCTGATGTTAAGTTGAAGCCTTGCTTGTGGGGAAAATAACATGGGGAGAAAGCCAGGGCATTGCATTTAATAGTACTCAGTGCTTCTAAATCCACCGAGATATACACTGTAACTCTCAGAAAGGCTCTGATTGTCCTTTTTCAAACTGACGATGGAGCAAGCCGTTTCCGTTTCTATGAGACACTTCTGTGTAATGCATTATGAATCTATCTTAAGCATGTGTGCTTTTGTCAAGGCTGTTATAAGGAGTCACGAGTAGTTATGAATGCTTTTTGCAAGTCGTATATTGTACTATGGGGAATAGAGGGTACTGTAAATACATTAATTTCACACGGGTGGATCACAGCAAATGCTACTACTGTATGCAATATTACAAGCATCAAGAATTAGCAAGAATTATCACTGAATTATCACAGTGAATTATTGTAATGTTTGTTTGTGTCAATTAATACCATAAGGGATGAGTTGCCAACTGGTGATTTGACACGAAAATAAAATGTCCTTCATTCATTCATTCATTCATTCAGCATCCCTGAGCCTAATACCTTTCTCAATACAATTTTGCCGTAGTGTGTATTTAGAGTCACATCCCCCATCCTGTAACATACTTTAGATTGGAATGTTTTGTCATAGTGGTTTGCATGGCCTTTCACTGTACTTGTGCACATGACATTACAACTTGAAACTTGCAACAGGAGGACGTCAGCACCTAGCCATTCTAGCTGCGGCAGCACTGCAGTCACTGAGATTGATGTGTCGCTTTGTTGACTGGAATTGCATCATTATCTTCTGCTCTGAAATGACATGTATACTTATTTGGCTTAGAAGACATGAAGTCCTTCTTCAAGGAGATGTATAGTGCATTGACAAGGTTTTATATCCTCGGCAGCACTATATGACCAATCCGTTTTTTTGTATTTATTAGAGTGTTCTCGGTGCAGTGAGCTCCAGCTGACAACAGCATTTTATGGCCTGGAATCCAATTGTGTTACCAGTTGTTCCAGTTCCTTACCAGTATGACTGCTGAGCTGGGTGTCCTCCTATACTTAAGTGATAGTTCTTACCTTGGAGTGTTACAGTACTGGTCTTGTTTGCCACCGTGTAAGGCTGTCAAATCGCAAAGGACAAATCCAATCAAATTGGGTAAGGAAGGTTAAAAAGCTGACCACTTTACCTCCTCTCAGTGGGGTGGTTACTCTTCAAAATTGCCCTCATAAATCTTATCAGTAAAGTAGTGGAGGGCACTGAACGCAACCTCTGGTGGAGAGGTTGTTTTAGATGTCGACAGGGACAGAAAATAAAGTAACTTTAACCGTGAGTCAAAAAGCTATTGTAAACAAGATATATGGGAATTTATCTGACAGAGGACCTCACAAAGTCATACTAAATGCTGTTGGAGGCAGTCTGGCCAACCTAAGTAATTGAACATTTATGTCCTGAGACTGATAAGCCATTTTCACCCTGTCAAATGTAAGTTGTCACAAATTAATGTATGTTATGGATGCATTCATTGTGAGACACTGCTCAACACAATTCAAAATCATGCAAAGAAGAATACAAAACACAAATAGACAAAATAAAAGAAAGCATATAGTGCATGTATACTATGCAAGCCATTTTACGAGTGCAGGGAACATATGGCTGTGGCAAAGGAGGTGGAACATTTCAAAGGCAGAGAAAGAGCAGAATCACATTTAGATGTGACCTCTTTGTCTTGGTGACATTATTTTAATTGGACGCAGGCCTAGTGTCAGGGTTATTTATGAAACCCCACAGCGAAAAAGCAAACGCGTGTCACTTTATTATTTCAAAAACACCAGAATAGATTTACCCCCCCTCCCCTCGGCTCCCAATAAGAATATTCCAGATTCCACCATCAGTTTGTGTTTTCTGTGTGTTAAGCTTGGTGGAATCAGAGGCCGCGTTCCAGGCTGACTACATTGCAGATGCATGCCTGATCTCCAGCCCAGACCACCCACTACTGCTTTCATCTCCTCCCGTCAGGTTGGAGATACCGGACAATTAAGTGTTCGCACTGCGCCCTTCTGGAGGAGTTTCATCCTGGCGGCTATCACTATAATGAACAATTCTATGTAGCTTCCCTCTATGGGCAGGTGGGGGATGTTATTTATGTCTGACTGTTTGTTTCTTGCCGTGTTTCCTAAGTGTTTTATGCAATCATGTGTGAGCTGTGCTAAGATTTTCCTCTTGTAGGACAATAAACCTGATTCTGACCCGATTCTGATATCTCACAATGCATGTATAGGTGTTTAA
This sequence comes from Coregonus clupeaformis, assembly GCF_020615455.1. Classification (NCBI taxonomy): domain Eukaryota; kingdom Metazoa; phylum Chordata; class Actinopteri; order Salmoniformes; family Salmonidae; genus Coregonus; species Coregonus clupeaformis. The sequence continues at coordinate 456,095 of NW_025533711.1, forward strand.
CATTTCAACTAACCTCATCATATGATATATATCAGATACCTGACTCTGCAGTGAATGACTTGCACACAACCATTGGATGGTGCATGCAACACAACTGGAATATTGTCAGCTTGGAACATGACCATTATTTTAAAAGGAACACTCAACCCAGACTGGAGGTTTGTGTGGATCCAGGAATCCTACTGTATCTAGCAATTAGTTTGGGATCGCCCCCGAAAAGTTGCTGATCCGCTTCCTTCATAGTCAGCCAATTGTAGTCAAATTAAAATGTAATTCATTTTCCAAACTTAGGAAGGCTGCCAGGTACTTAGATATGCCCCTGTAGTTGTTTTCCCTCTGAGAACTTGAGTAAAACCAAGAGTGTATGTGTGTTCCATTGATCACCTTTATGTGAAAAAGCAACCATATAACCATTGTGTTTGTTATATTCTGTAACAGTGTTACATAATGAAGATGCATATGTGATGTCATACATCTCCATTATAGAGGCTATACCAAACTTTTGCCTCTGGGGGTACACTTAAGTCAAAATTGGTCCCCTAAATGGACAGAAATATTGCCCAGAAATAACCTAATATATAATAGAATATGTATATGAACCATACAGCAAACATTCAAGCCAAAATGTGAGGTAAACAATTAGCAACTGAACACCTATGGTGTATCTGTAAGATGACTGTTGTTCTCACACACCCTGTCTGCTATTCAGGCTCTGAGCTGATGCCCAAAGCCCTGTCCACCAGGATCATTGGAGGCATCTGGTGGTTCTTCACCCTCATCATCATCTCCTCCTACACGGCCAACCTGGCCGCCTTCCTCACCGTGGAGCGCATGGTGTCGCCCGTGGACTCTGCCGACGACATCGCCAAGCAGACCAAGATTGAGTATGGTGTGGTCAAAGACGGTGCCACCATGTCTTTCTTCAAGGTATGTATATTAAAAGTTTGGACATAGTCTGTCTTTGCTTTGGTTTTGAGTTGTGTATTCTTTCATGTTGATTTCATTACTCATATGAAATGAACAATCTGCAAAGAACATTATCTGAAAATAACATAATTAAATCTCTTAATTTCATTTCTACAGTCATTTTAAGCAGTTTGAATGCAGCCCCATTGATTGAAGCACGCTGATTACACACAGTTATATTGTCATAAAACGTGTTTATGAAGAACTGAATCAGTACTTTTTGGCCTACTTTTTAAGAAATGTTTTTTTTTCTCTATACAGTTGAGGAAAAAAATCAGTACTATTCCACAAAAGACAGATTTCCAGTTAGATCTTAATTCCCACTGCAAAAGCAAATTCTCCAGCTTCTCCACTTCTCCACGCTGTTTGATGTGATCCTCCATAATGATTTTTTTATTCCAAAGTTTCAGCTTTTGCCCTGCAGGGTTCTCAACTTTATTTTATTATTTTAGTTTCGCCTCAGATGCTGTTACTGTGGTGCTGAATAACATATAAGGGTTTGCTGTTTTTCGGTGTAAGAAATTGAAAACATTGGACACATTTCTATGGAAAATGTTTTATGGACAAGGGAAAAGTCCATATGTTTATGACACACAATAGCAAGGAAAACAGATCCTTTTATCCAGGGTGATTGCCCCAGTTTTACACTTTCAAATATTCTCTGTTGAGTAGTTCATAAATACTGTATGTAATATTTGTGCCTCTGCTAAAGAGTGTATCTTTGTACTTTTCTCTGCACTGACAATATAATTGAGGATGTATTTTTAGACTTCTCTCTGGCCCATTTGCTATTTCCTTCATCCCTATGTCCTCTATATTGGTTTATTCACATTATATTATATTTATTGGCACTTTGGGTTTTTGAAAACTGTGCTACAATTATTATTATTATTATTATTATATATATATTTTTTAAATAATGTATCTCTTTCTACTTTCTGTTAGCATTATGTCTTAGCTGCTCTATGACCCGGTCAGAATATCCACCAATAGAATTTTCACCCACATAAAGATTCCCAGTGACCACCAAAAAATCCACTGGGGGAGAAAGAGCACATTAGTAACCATTCTATTCCATAAGGTTAAATTAACATTGAGTTCAATGAGGGATTAGGCATGGTCCATGGAGTAACTAAAATGTGTGATTATACCAAATTAGAGTCATCCGTTGCCTAACCATTGGAACTACTGGCTATGGTATAAACCGGAGGTGGCCAACCCTCCTCTTGGAGAGCTACTGAGTGTGTGGGCTTTTGCTCCAGCCCCTACTGAAACCCACCTGATCCTACTAATAATCTGCTCATCACGGCCTTTAGTTCCTAATGGCTCTGCCTGTCAACCCTGAGCTATACCCATCTATTTGAACCTTCTCTAAATTATAGATTATTGACAATTAGTCAAGAACTTGCTGTAAGTTCTCAGCACAGTAAAAAGTGGATTTTACTCCTGAAGCGTGTTTACTTTGATTAGTGACAGATATGATTGCAGTGTTATTAGTCAGAGGAGACACAGGTGTCTATAATTACCTCATCAGTTGCAGAGCTCAAGTGCCCTCGGTTCCTTATCACTGGGAGGGCTAACGAGCTCGACTGAAGCAGATGAGGGAGCTGATAAATACTGAAGAGGTCGGGGAGTAGCTGTAGATTTGTCAAATCACACTGCATGGAAGGGCACTGTAGGGCAAAGTAAAGCTTTGCACTGTAATCTCTGGCACACTCATGGTAACACTATGCTATCTTGACAATCAGATGTACTGTATGTGTTTTATATTTTATATACAAACATATCACCTGCACATCTAAATAATGTTTTTCACATTTCAATCGTCGATGCAGGAATTAAGTAACTAAAGAGCTTTGATATCCTTCATAGTTTCAAATGCCTATGGTAATGAGACAGTCATTATCTCAAATTAGGTATGGAATAACATTTGATCCCTTGTCAAATAGCATGAAATATCACACAGACAAACGCAAGGCTAATGGAGAGGAACTCAATTAATCCAGCATTTTTTTCCTATTTCCCCCTGGATGAAAACAGATGTACCGTACCTCCTCATGTCTTACTAAATTATTATATCCAGTGGCCCAAGTCTCTTTTTATAAAAAAATTAAATAAACAATAGATGTTTGAAAGTATACAAGTGTCAAAGTAGATACAGTACTTGAAAGCTGTGAATGTTAGTGGCATTGTACAGGTTATTCGTTCACTTGGAGCTCAAGGCTCCAATGCATTCCTTTATTCTTACAATTACAGTGGGGAGAACAAGTATTTGATACACTGCCGATTTTGCATGTTTTCCTGCTTAAAAAGCATGTAGAGGTCTGTAATTGTTATCATAGGTACACTTCAACTGTGAGAGACGGAATCTAAAACAAAAATCCAGTAAATCACATTGTATGATCTTTAAGTAAATAATTTGCATTTTATTGCATGACATAAGTATTTGATACATCAGAAAAGCAGAACTTAATATTTGGTACAGAAACCTCTGTTTGCAATTACAGAGATCATACGTTTCCTGTAGGTCTTGACCAGGTTTGCACACACTGCAGCAGGGATTTTGGCCCACTCTGTCGCTGGGCAATATGGACTTTCAGCTCCCTCCAAAGATTCTCTATTGGGTTCAGGTCTGGAGACTGGCTAGGCCACTCCAGGACCTTGAGATGCTTCTTACGGAGCCACTCCTTAGTTGCCCTGGCTGTGTGTTTCGGGTCGTTGTCATGCTGGAAGACCCAGCCACGACCCATCTTCAATGCTCTTACTGAGGGAAGGAGGTTGTTGGCCAAGATCTCGCGATACATGGCCCCATCCATCCTCCCCTCAATATGGTGCAGTCGTCCTGTCCCCTTTGCAGAAAGGCATCCCCAAAGAATGATGTTTCCACCTCCATGCTTCACGGTTGGGATGGTGTTCTTGGGGTTGTACTCATCCTTCTTCTTCCTCCAAACACGGCGAGTGGAGTTTAGACCAAAAAGCTCTATTTTTGTCTCATCAGACCACATGACCTTCTCCCATTCCTCCTCTGGATCATCCAGATGGTCATTGGCAAACTTCAGACGGGCCTGGACATGCGCTGGCTTGAGCAGGGGGACCTTGCGTGCGCTGCAGGATTTTAATCCATGACGGCGTAGTGTGTTACTAATGGTTTTCTTTGAGATTGTGGTCCCAGCTCTCTTCAGGTCATTGACCAGGTCCTGCCATGTAGTTCTGGGCTGATCCCTCACCTTCCTCATGATCATTGATGCCTCACGAGGTGAGATCTTGCGTGGAGCCCCAGACTGAGGGTGATTGACCGTCATCTTGAACTTCTTCCATTTTCTAATAATTGCGCCAACAGTTGTTGCCTTCTCACCAAGCTGCTTGCCTATTGTCCTGTAGCCCATCCCAGCCTTGTGCAGGTCTACAATTTTATCCCTGATGTCCTTACACAGCTCTCTGGTCTTGGCCATTGTGGAAAGGTTGGAGTCTGTTTGATTGAGTGTGTGGACAGGTGTCTTTTATATCAGGACGAGTTGGTCTCCCATGAACTGCCTTCCACTCTTGATGAAGCCATACGCACTGACTGTCAGGATCGACAGAAGGATACAGACCCGTCGTGCCGTGAGAGGGGGCGCCAAGGTCCACCTACTACCGGCATTCGGAGAGATCCGACTGGGCTCCTGTCATCTACTGCCACTCACCCAGTTCAGCTTGATCAGTCTGAGCCTATGGAGATTGGCGAGCCTCTCTCACTCCTGCAGAGCGCCAGCGACGCTTCACCTCAAACCTCTGCCTCTATTGTGGAGGTGATGGACATCGTGTGGTAACCTGCCCTTTAAAGGGCCGAAGCTCACCGGGCATAGGGGGAGTCCGGTTGAGTTCAATGACCATCCAGTCCTCCGACCGCAAACCCCTGCTGCAAGTTCACCTCCGCCTCCCTGATTCAACTCACACCCTGGCTGCTCTGGTGGATTCTGGCGCCGAAGCCAACATAATGGACATCAAGCTGGCACGCCAACTGGGACTGGAGAACCTCCGTTTGACACCTCCTATTCCTGCCCGGGCACTGGACGGACACTTACTCGGATCGGTCACTCATGTCACGGCCCCGGTCTCGATGGGCCTGTCCGGGAAACCATCAAGAAACTATCCAGTTTCACCTGCTCCCCTCTCCAGGCCAACCCCTCATCCTGGGTTACCCATGGCTCCGCCGGCACAACCCTCAGCTCGACTGGGTGACCGGGGTGATCAGGGGAGTGGGGAGAGGACTGCCACCGAACCTGCCTGCTTGCCGCCGCACTACCCCCTCGGCCAGTACCTACTAACTCCGCTCCTGACCCCTCCAAGGACCCTGTGTCGATTCTGCCAAGTCCCTGCATCGTTGCAGCTCTGACCTGGGCTGTTGAGGAACAGGTGCTGGAGGCTCTCCGTAACCAGCCAGGTCCCAGCACTTGCCCAGCTGACCGCCCTTTTGTCCCCGAAGACCTGAGGTCCCAGGTCGTTCAGTGGGGACATGACTCCCGCCTAGCTTGTCACCCTGGCTCCACCCGCACTTACAACCTGCTCGCCCAGAGGTTCTGGTGGCCCTCTCTGAGGAAGGATGTAGCGGGAATTCGTCCAAGCCTGCCCCATCTGCAACCAACACAAGTCGTCCTGCCAGCCCCCCAGCCGGATTGCTGCAGCCCCTGCCTGTGCCCAGGAGTCCGCTGGTCCCTGCTGCGCCTTGTCCTCCTCCTCCACGGCTCGCCGATGGTGGTCTGGTTTACACCGTCCGCCGCCTGCTTCGGTCCAGACGGAGGGGTAGGGGTCTCCAGTACCTCATTGACTGGGAGGGCTATGGACCTGAGGAAAGGACCTGGGTGCCAGCTAGTCGGTTTGTGGATAGGACTCTCATCACCGCTTTCCACCAACGGCATCCTGATCAACCTGCAATCCGTAGGGGCCGCCCCAGAGGGGTCTCTAACCGTCCTGCCCGCTCGGCTTCCTGTCCTGTGCCTGATCCGGTCTCGGGACCTGTCCCATCTCCCGACCACGGCCCTCCGGCTTCCTCCGAGGATGAGGACGTTCACTCGGACCGTTCGGAGGAGTTCTAGCCCTCCTCCGGCTCCCCCTCCTCCCGCCCGGCGTGGTGTTGCTCTTGGGACTTCTGGGGCCGTCCCTTGGGGGGGGTTCTGTCATGAGCCTCTCACTCCACCGGGTTACCACCTTAATTTTCTTCCACTCTGCTCACCACTCTCTCTACTCAGCCTAACTAGCTCCACCTGTCCCTGCTCTGCTCGGCTCTAATTACTCTGCCAGCTGCGCTGCATTACCCACTAACCTCTCCCAGTATTTATAGCCCTGTCTTTCAGCTCTCCTTTGTCAGATCGTCTGCAAAGCTCACACCCGGAACCTGTTTGCTCGCGCTTCTGGCTCACCCTGGTTTTGTGACCCCGGACCTGCCTGGTTTTTTGGATACTCTTCTGCCTCAGGAGATCCAGACCTGCTTCTGCCATTACGACTCCTGACTACTCTTCAATCCCGGTAACTCTGACCAGCCTTCTGCCTTGCTACTACGTATTTTGGATTTCCCTTGAACTGTACTGCTGCCTGGTTTCATTCCGCCCCGTTGTGTCTGTGTTTCCTCCCCCCAGGACTTCTGGACCACCAACCACCGGCGTCATCGGACGCATCGCTGCCACTGGGGGAGGCACAGACCCAGCACATCGGACGGGATAACCCCTGGAGCCTTCACTCACTCCCCTACATCCCTTTCCCCTTAAGTTTAAATAAACTTTCTGGTGTGACGCAATTGTGGTCCTCTTGTCGTCTGTCTGAACCGTGACAGTTGCCTTCTCACCAAGCTGCTTGCCTATTGTCCTGTAGCCCATCCCAGCCTTGTGCAGGTCTACAATTTTATCCCTGATGTCCTTACACAGCTCTCTGGTCTTGGCCATTGTGGAGAGGTTGGAGTCTGTTTGATTGAGTGTGTGGACAGGTGTCTTTTATACAGGTAACAAGTTCAAACAGGTGCAGTTAATACAGGTAATGAGTGGAGAACAGGAGGGCTTCTTAAAGAAAAACTAACAGGTCTGTGAGAGCCGGAATTCTTACTGGTTGGTAGGTGATCAAATACTTATGTCATGCAATAAAATGCTAATTAATTACTTAAAAATCATACAATGGGATTTTCTGGATTTTTGTTTTAGATTCCGTCTCTCACAGTTGAAGTGTACCTATGATAAAAATTACAGACCTCTACATGCTTTGTAAGTAGGAAAACCTGCAAAATCGGCAGTGTATCAAATACTTGTTCTCACCACTGTATATACCTCTCGAGATGGAGAAGTGTGAGAAAAGGATAACAGCATGATAGGTGCTCAAGGTTCCCAGAGTATTTTCAACACCAATACTATGTGCTACAAAGATGAGAGGGCTATAATGTGCAATGGCATCAACACACTGTAGAAAACATGTTAATTTCATAAAGGTACTGTGTAGACTCAATGCCCCTTTGACCAGGTGTAATGCGCAATCTGAGATTCAACATTGATTGTACTTTCAATTCTTCCCCTTACAGAAATCAAAGGTTTCTACTTTTGAGAAGATGTGGGCCTTCATGAGTAGTAAACAGAGTACGTCGTTGGTCAAGTCCATTGAGGACGGCATCCAGAGGGTTCTGAAGTCTGACTATGCCTTGCTCATGGAGTCCACCACAATCGATTACATTACCCGGCAGAACTGCAACCTCACCCAGGTTGGAGGCATCATTGACAGCAAAGGCTATGGAATAGGCACTCCCATGGGTAAGATGTAACAAAATATCTGTACCATAATAGATATAGTAGGTTGTTGATGGTATAAACACTCTCCAGCTCTCCATAACTCCTGCAGCAAGCACCATCCCCTCCATTGATACATTGGTAGGAGGTGGTCCTTCGAGCTGGACAGGAACAAATAACACATTAATCCTATATCTGTGCTTTCGATGCAGAGCATTTCAATGAACTACTATTGTACTACTATTGTATTTTACTCTTGTTATTTAGTACATTTTTGGACTATGTGTATTGTTATTGTATTGCGAGATATTGCTGCACTGTTGGAGCTAGAAACAGAAACATTTCGCTGCACCTGCGATAACATCTTCAAAACTGTGTACGCGACCAATAAACTTCGATTTGATTTCTATCAATATGCAATGACAACATATGCATTTGAGCCATGTTTCATGAAAATTCCCCTGTGGCCTCATCAGCAAGGTCCAGCTAATGGTTTATCTTATATTTCAACCAGACTAAAGCAGACCTTCTGTTGCTTGCCTTACAGGCTCTCCATACCGGGACAAAGTGACCATCGCCATCCTGAGCATCCTGGAGGATGGCCGTCTGCACATGCTCAAGGAGAAGTGGTGGAGCGGCAGCAGCTGTCTGGACGAAGAGCGCCGTGAAAGCGCCGGCCCCATGGGCATTCAGAACCTGGGAGGGATCTTTATAGTGCTGGCGTCTGGCCTGGTTCTCTCCGTCTTTGTGGCTATAGCTGAATTCATATACAAGCTAAGGAAGACGGCAAAACGTGAGCAGGTAGATATTATCCCCATGAATCTGATTCAAGATTCTTGATCAGTAATTTATTTACTTGATGTGATTATTTTATTAATGACATTGTTTGCATGACGTACAGTATATATTGGTTAATTTTAGATCCTTCACTTCCATTGTTCAACTTGCCTAACTGTGTGTATTTCTGACAATATGAACACAACCTTTAAATCCAAGCTGTACTCTGTCCATTTTAGTGCCATTTATTAAAGAGATTTGCATGCCCTCAAATAATCCCTGTGCTATTTGGCCATAAACTAGAACATTTATTTAATTTTAACAGGCATAATTGCAAATTGGAGCATGCCGAATTAATCTGTTATTAGTCATTGCAGATGTCAGAATAGCATGAAACTCAACAGTTGTAAATCACATATTTGAGTTATGCAACTAAGTGGGTTGCGTCAAGCATGCTTGTATAGGTAATGGGGTAAGAATACGGCTCTGTGTCAATCTATCTGACAGAGCAGGAACAGTGCATATTGCGTGGGTTGCATGTGGTGGGGGTTGCAGTATGACATGGCTGTCAGCGATGGGAGAGGAACAACATACATAAATGTATTGTGGGTAATGTGTTTTGCACTCTTGATCTTGTTGACACTCTATGCTGTCAGAACCATTTAAAGCTAAGGCATTTACCCCCCATCCCTTCCCCCCCCCCCCCTTCTCTCCCCTCCTCCTCGCCCTTTTTGCCCAGAGGTCTTTCTGCAGTGCCATGGTGGACGAGATCAGACAGTCGTTCACCTGCGGGAGGCGTGTGAAACACAAGCGCCACCACCAGGCCCCGGTCATGGTCAAGACGGATGCAGTGATCAACATGCACACGTTCAACGACCGACGACTCCCGGGAAAGGACAACATGAGCTGCAACACTGGGATGACCCCCGTGTTCCCGTGACGGTTTGCGCCTCCCAGAGAAAGAGCCTCCTGAGCAATGTGGAGGGCGTGATTGGTCCCGAAACCTGGGACAATGGAATCGAGGGGATCACCAGATTCACCATCAACCACAGCGACATAGGGACATTAACGAAACATGGAACACTAACTAAACATGGTACTTTCAAAATGGCAGCATCGGCGACACAGGTATGACAACGTTCACCCATGTATTCCAAAAGAGACAGAAAAAGAGAGAGAGGTGGAGGAGGAGAACCATTCCAGGAAAAGGAAACAACATCTCCAAATAATCTGTATTCAAGTCCGATGTTTACGTACGTAACACAAAAATACACTCACCAAGGAATCACAAGATATCCAAGGAATCCTTGATTGACAACAAAGATTCAACCTTTTTATTGGACATATGGCATAAAGACAGAGGTGGCTTCGTTGAGCATGGCAATAAAAGAACTACAGACAGGGGAAATGGGGTTTTGATGGGAGATCAGTTATGTCACACATAGCACATCACGATCATTCAAAGTAAAAAATCTGACCTAATATTTTTTATCTTGTCTGGAGGTCCTTTGGCAGCAGAAAATGATGTTACCTCAAACCTTGTACAGACATAACATTGGGTTCTTGATTTCCTCTCTTTGAGTCACAGTCTATTTTATGAGAGGCGTTTTTAAATGCATGGCTTGGACCATCGGACTTCTGTAATTCCACTAGAAGAAACACGTCCTTAGTACATGCAGATGACAGCAATCGAATCCCAACAGTGAGCAAATCCCATAGAAAGATAATTAGGTTTGCAGATTATCTTTAATTGACGAAAAATTACTGTTCAAAGAGAGAGAGAGAGTTGACATCACTGAAGCTATCCCAAGGTTTTAATGGGGAGACCTTGATTTATTGTTATTGAATAACGTTTCCACATATTGTGCCATTTTGTTATTGTGACTAAACACAATGTAGGGCCCTATTTGTTTGTGCTTCACCACATTATTTGCAGACATATGTTTTGTGGACATTAAGATCATGAAGAAAATTATGATCAATGAACTAGCCAATTGCCAAAGATCTGCCCGTAAAATAAAACAAAACGTTGGATGTGACTGCTCTTGCAAGTGCTTCATGAGATAGAAGTTACTGATCCAATATTTTAAAATTAGAGTATGTTAAAGAAGATTATCCATGGCCTTTTTCTTCTTTACAACACAGGGTAATGTGTTTCTATCAGATATAATGACTTGTTTTTGGCATCTTAGTAATCAAACAAACAAATATACAATACTCTTGGGATAATGAACGAGGAGGGATTTGCTTTCTATTTATTCATGTACCAAAATGCTAGTAGCCAACTTGAAGTGTTTACTCTTATTTGGCTACCAATGATAAATGGACATGAACCCCCTTATACTTGTTGCACTACTAGTCTATATTGTCCTCTAATATAACTACCTGGTCTCATTACTTTTTTAGACATTTACAAGTTGAAGAACTGTACGATTTAGGGGACTAAACTGAAATTATTTACTCATAAAAGCATAACATATTTATGGTTATGTTAAATCCAATCATACCATTCATGTCTGAAGGGTTATGGTAGGGTTATAGTCAGCTAGTTAGTTAGCCAGCTAGCTAGGCTAGCTTGGCTAGTTGGTTATCTCTAGTTGGTTATCTCTGCCCATATCCCCTTAATAAACATTTCAGAAAAATGTGTCTACATTGGCTTTGAGTTGTTTTTAAAACACCAATGGCAATGTAATATTTTCAGAGGGCAATTAGCCATCTGTTTCCATTTTGTGAAAGTGTCTCTACAATAAGGCCCCTCAGAAATAGCCTTGTTATAAACGCACAATGTCCATTTAATTGCTGTTGCTGCTTGCAATTAATTACCATTTAACCCTTCTGACTGCTAGATACTCTAATCTAATATTATCAGTGATATGAAAGAAATGCAGAGAGCACAGTACAGATATACAGACTGCATAGTTACTGTTTTAAGCTGTTTGGTTTTAGTTGCAGGTGACTGTAAATGACTTGGTTTAGTAGTGTGTTGGGCAGAGGACATTGGACAAGGGACCTTATGAGTAAGAAACAAATGCTGTCATCATTTTGAATGGTACTACATACTGTTCCTATGTGTGTTTACTTTGTGGCCACGGCAACAGTGAATGTCCTTGGGACTCACAAATTATTTAGCTTATTCATATTGCAGGCCCGATCTAAAAGCTTTGTGGCAGCGTTACCGAACGCTACGCTACCGTTGCGGAAATGAGATAGGCTAGCTCTGAGTGGCAAGACCCTTTGGTTTTTGCATTTGATTTTCATACTGTGCACTAGAGATAAATGAATCAATATCATGAATCAATATCATGCTCAGATGATGAGATGAACAAACAGACGGAAGATCTGAAGTTTGGTTTTCTGTGTTTATGTCGTCTGTAACGCCTATAAACTGTATATCTGCAATGAGTATTGAGCTGTAGGATGCTAGGAGTCTATATGTGAGCTGCTGAAATAGGGAGCTGAAGAGACAGCATACCTCTGTGAGGTTTACAATATTGATAAAAAAGACAAACTATCCTGGGTTCCTTTTTTTCAACATTAACAATGTAAAGATTCAAGGAAACTTAAATCTGTGTGACTTATTATTGGTTTGGTAGGAACTCATTGTATACATGTTAATCAACTCCCTTCTGCAAAGTAGAGTATATGTAGATAGGATTAACAGGAAAAAATGTATTTTGCAAAAATTTTACAGGTAAATACATACATTTTTGTTCTCAGCCAAACATATAGTGCAATTTCTTAATTTAAATTTGGTTTCATATGCCACTTTAACCTGTACCCCACTCCCACTTCCCCATCCTCCATATTAATATCTTTGATTGGAATGGATTATAATATATTATATTGGATTATGATCACCAAGAGCAGAATAATATATGTACATCTTATTTTATCGCACCTAATATATTGATATGAGGTGTATGTGACGTTGATATTGAATTCCCCCAAACTGTAGAGGAAACACCTTTAGAATAGATTTTGTATGATCTTGCTGGCTCTTTTCTTCTCTTGAAATCCATGATGCAGTTGGGCAAAGACTGGTTGCTACACTACAGGTTAGACTGGCTTCCAGTTGAATTCCCCTTTGACAGCAAACACAAGTTTCACATACTCTCCGAAATAATTGTGGTGAAAATGGACATCAGTTATCCATTGATAAAACTATTTGAATTTACTACCAAGATTTGAGTTTAGTTCATTCAATCAGTCCCAGTTATAAAGCATACTGTCTTTTTTATACCAAAATTTGAATCCAGTTATTTTACAACATTTTATGAAATCTAAGATTAAAATAAAAAAATGACACATAACTTGAGCAGTATGTGGTATGAGTTAGAATGAGTTATACTTTATTAAGCAATCCAACAGTCACAGCGCTAGGTATTTATTTATGTTTTGTTTTGAGTTGAGCTGAATAGTCTGCTTCTATCGTTTGACGGGAAACCTCTCAAACAATAGGATTAATATGTTGGTGCCGACCAGCGTTTTCTTTGTGGACACGCAGAATTTCTATGAATATCGTTTTTTGTAACGTTTTGTAACATTTTCTGTTTACCTAGTAACTGTATGTGTTAAGAGAAGACCATTATTAGAATAACCAAGTAAAACATGGGGAAATACAAAATAATAGAGAAGCTATTGGGTTATTTTCTTTTTAACACACTGTGAATAATTCAATTGTACAGTTTGCTGTATGGGTTATATGATTTTAAAGTTTTAAATAAAAAATGTAAAACTATATTACTCTTGTTTGAGTCTTATTATTCATAGTGTCAGTTGATAGAGACTAGATTCATACAACTAAACTCGAATGCATTGTTGCTATATTTTAGTCATTTAGCAGATGCTCTTATCCAGATCGACTTACAGTTAGTGAGTGCATACATTTTTCATACTGGCCCCCCGTGGGAATCGAACCCACAACCCTGGCGTTACAAGTGCCATGGAGGCTATACAATGCTATACATTGTAGTCTACCCAACATTATATTCTCAGGTTAAAATCTCCAGCTGATTGGTAGATTACAATGTATAGTAACAATGTACAGCACAGATTGAATGCAGGTCTGAACATCTACCTCTGGAAAACTATGTATTAGCAGGTTGTTTTGCACTATTAGTAGAGTGGTACATTATATTCTCAGGTTATTTCACGTTTGGATTCTGCTCAGTATGGAAAGGTAAAGTTTTCACACTGCAGTGTATCCAAACTCTCTCTGCAGAGCTGGCTCAAAGATAACTTTTTTTGCAATTTGCTGTATGGATCCATTCACTCTGGGTGGAATATCCCTTTGAAGTCATGCTTTACCTGAGCTTGCTGATACCGAACCACTGACGTATAAGTGCACAGTGACATGGAAGACAGGAACAGAGAAACATGCATTTTTAAACCTGCTATTTACAAGGTTACTGGGATACCATTGACGACTCGCTAAGACATGCACATCAAGCAGGGAGAGTGGAGAGAGTAGTGCATGTTGGAGTGGTAAGTGACTGAGCTGTCTAATGTGTGGGGCACTTCTTCTACACGAAAAGATGGATAGAGGCCTTCTGAAGAGAGTCCATCTGCAGCGACCGCATCGGAGCCTCCAGGGGTTATTACTGATACACACTGAGCGATCATTTGTCTATTTCATGACTATTACTCAATGGCAAACGTCCATACATCAGAGCACAGAAGCCTTCTTAGAAATGGTCTCTTCTGCTCTTGTCTGTTACCGTGACATTTAATGAGGAACAGCAAGCAGAGATACATTCTTATAGAATAGTCTTTATCTAGGCCTTGATAGAGATTGTCAACCATCAACCCTTATACTATCCCAGTTATCATCATCATCATCATCATTGTTTGGCTGCAGAACAGTTGTATAAGCGACATAACAAGTGACAGAATAAGTGACAGAATGCAATATTTCAAGAAAGGAAGCCCATAATACATGGTCCGGCCATTGAATCATGACCCAAGATACACTACCTCACCAAAAGTATGTGGAGACCTGCTCGTCGAACATCTCATTCCAAAATCATGGGCATTAATATGGAGTTGCTCCCCCCTTTGCTGCTATAACAGCCTCCACTATTTCGGGAAGGCTTTCCACTAGATATTGGAACATAGCTGCGGGGACTTGCTTCCATTCAGCCACAAGAGCCATTAGTGCGGTCGGGCACTGATGTTGGGCGATTAGGCCTGGCTCGCAGTCGGCCATCCAATTCATCCCAAAGGTGTTCGATGGGGTTGAGGTCAGAGCTCTGTGCAGGCCAGTCAAGTTCTTCCACACTGATCTCGACAAACCATTTCTGTATGGACCTTGCTTTGTGCATGACGGCATTGTCATGCTAAAACAGGGAAGGGCCTTCCCCAGTCCAATGGCGGCGAGCTTTACACCACTCCAGCCAACGCTTCGCATTGCGCATGGTGATCTTAGACTTGTGTGCAGCTGAAACCCATTTCATGAAGCTCCCGACAAACAGTTATTGTGCTGACGTTGCTTCCAGAGGCAGTTTGGAACTCGGTAGTGAGTGTTGCAACCGAGGGCAGACGATCTTTACACGCTTCAGCACTTGGCGGTCCTGTTCTGTGAGATTGTGAGGCCTACCACTTTGCGGCTGAGCCGTTGTTGCTCCTAGACGTTTCCACTTCACAATAACAGCACTTGCAGTAGACCGGGGCAGCTCTAGCAGGGCAGAAATTTGACGAACTGACGTGTTGGAAAGGTGGCATCCAATGATGGTGCCACGTTGAAAGTCACTGAGCTCTTCAGTATGGGCCATTCTACTGACAATGTTTGTCTATGGAGATTGCATGGCTGTGTGCTCAATTTTATACACCTGTCAGCAACGGGATACTGAAATAGCCGAATCCACTAATTTGAAGGGGTGTCCAAATACTTTTGTAAATATAGTGTATCTCACAACAATTAACAATAGTCCACAGACTGTAAACGTCTGACTGGTGTGTGTGTGTGTGTGTGTGTGTGTGCGTGTGAGCGTGTGTGCTCGCGAGCCAGCAGACAGACAGAACTGCGACAGAGAGAGATTAACCTTGCTGCCGCGGAGATGCCAGACGTCGGTGTTAAAGAAAGCAGGGGAACCCCGGGCCTCGGCGCCCAGGAGCAGCTGGTGCATAATGAGCGATGGGCAGGGGCCTGCTCCTAATGGGAAGATTTATTATCTCTCACTATCAATTAATCCCTGCGGACAGGCAGGGCACGGGATGAGAGCATCAGGAGTATGTAAAAGAGAGAGGGGACAGAGGGAGGTAGGGATGGATAGAGGGAGGGAGAGGGGGAATGAAGAGAGAGATGTGAGAGGTGGTGGAGGGAGGAGTGGACTGAGAGGTAGTGAAATCAGAAGTATGTAAAAGAGGGTGAGAGGAAGGGATGGAGGGAGGGCGGGCGGGAACTGGCCATATGAAAAGAGAGAGATATGAAAAGAGACGAGATATTCATGAGTGAAATCATGAGTATGTAAAAGAGAGAGGGAGGGATAGGGGGAGGCAGTGGGGGAACTGGACAGATGAAGAGAGAGATGTCAAACGAAACAAGTGAGGTGGAGGAGGGAGGAAAGACAGGTAGAGTGAAATGAAGACAGAAAACAGACACTATGCAAGGAGAATAAGCGTATGCAAATGTTATGGGGGATAATGCCCACAATTGACAATGATACAAAGGGGAGAGAGTAAGTAATAGTGAAGGGTTAAAAGTGTGTCATGTGAAAGTAGAGTAGGAAATGATGAGTAATACGATAGGAACAAAGGAAGCCAATGTATGAAATAGAAGCGAGAGGGAGAAGAGGGGAAAGAGAGATGAGAAAATGTGTCAGCTAAACTGAGAAACGGAACAGAGGTGAGAGATAAAAAGAAGCCAAGAGGAGGGAGAGAGATTTGGAGATAACAAGGCAGTGATGGGAGCAAAAGACAAACAGAGATAATGAAACACATAAAAACAATGATAAAGAAAATATGTAGCTAAATATAGAAGCTTTGTTGGAGTGATGTAACATTAATTCAGATAACAATCGCTCAAAAGGGCAGAACATTATGTAATTTTTATGATTATTAATTTAGTTATTTAATTAATTTTGTGAATTAAGTCCCCCCACTCAAAGGGATTCATATTATGTCAAGCAAAGTCTTAAATATATTTTCCAGTGGTAGCTTTTATGCAAGGAAGCAATATGTTTTAGGTGATGCAAAGTCTCTCTTTAATGCTACCCTAAAATGTGTACAAGTGTACAAAACATTAGGAAAACCTGCTCTTTCCATGACATAGACTGACCAGGTGAATCTAGGTGAAAGCTATGATCCCTTATTGATGTCACCTGTTAAATCCACTTCAATCAGTGTAGATGAAGGGGAGGAGACAGGTTAAAGAAGGATTTTTAAGCCTTGAGACAATTGAGACATGGATTGCGTTTGCGTGCCATTCAGAGGGTGAATGGGCAATACCAAAGATTTAAGTGCCTTTGAACGGGGTATGGTAGTAGGTGCCAGGCGCACCGGTTAGTGTGCCAAGAACTGCAATGCTGCTGGGTTTTTCACGCTCAACAGTTTCTCATGTGTATCAAGAATGGTCCACCACCCAAAGGACATCCAGCCAACTTGACACAACTGTGGGAAGCATTGGAGTCAACATGGGCCAGCATCCCTGTGGAACACTTTCGACACCTTGTAGAGTCCATGCCTGACGAGTTGAGGCTGTTCTGAGGGCAAAGGCGGGTGCAACTAAATATTAATAATGTTTTATACACTCAGTGTATATTTACCCAAAGTGGTTTTTACGTCCTTCCTACAGTAAATATTAATCCCCTCCACAAAGTGTTTTATACTAAAGTGTATTAATTCATCCATGTTTCTCCTTATGTTTCCTTTTCATAAAATGTAAAGTTGAGAAATACAGACATATAATAAACACAACATCATACTCTGTGAAATATGAAGCCTAATGCACAGTTTATGTCTATACACAGTACATTGGCTTTACAATCTTTACTGCTAGATTGATGTGCTCTGTTGCTCATGCATGGTTGTGGTGGTGTTCTGGCTGTAATGGCAGATGTCCAGCATTCCTCACGATGACCTTGACTGGGCCGTTCTACGGGTGTTCCACGTTCTGTCCGGCCCTCTGGGGTGAGCTGCCGGAGCCCAGCGGCCATGCATCATCGACCCGTTTGAGGGTGAGTGGAGCTGCCACAGCCCTGGCCGTGCCCATCTCCCTGGGCCCGTAGGGCGAGTGACCCATTTAAAATGGAGCAGCATTTTTTTTTGCTTTGATAGGGGCCAGTGTGCACCGAACCTTAGCATGGACTATGACTGCACAGAAAACCAAGCTCCCTACAGGAATACCAGGATGTAACCTTGAAGGGCATGGCTAAAAAACAAGATTGCCCAGCGCGAGCATCTGAAGAATGTACTGTAGGTCTCTAGTGCCTTACTTGTTGAACACATAGTTCAAGGAGGAGTGAATTACAAATAGAAACTTGAGAAGTTAAACTTAAAAAGCCATGAAGGATGAAAGGTTCTTGACTTAGTCCTGTCCTGGCAAATGCAATTTGGAAGGATAGATATCATGAAAGGGCAAAACATTATGCATTTTCTTCATACAAGCATAAAATCTAAATCTAACCTTAGCCCACAGGTGAACAGCGAATTTCAGAGAAACATCATTAGGAGATTGTAGTAAGTATGTCTTTGAAGTTTCTAGGCTGGTGCGCATAACTAGCCTACTGTATAAGATTGGGCCCAGAACCAGTACATTTAATACTGGAGTGTAATAGAAGGTGGCTAAAGCCGCCCAGACCAATAACATTAGTAACGGTGAATAATTGATGTGTGTAATTACAGTACACCATAGTCCTCCAATGGAGGAGTCCCATGGAGGGAATAATCATGCATATTCTTCTCCCCTAATGAGCCTGGCACAATATGCATCGCTCATGTACCGGGAGAAACCATATGGTTGATTATTGGAATGAGAAGAAGCCATTGTCTATTATGTAGTCTTCGTCTTTCAATGTACTGTACATTGCCAACACAGGCTGGTATCAGAGATTGGTCCTCAGATAATAATGTTGACAGGTGACTGTTTCACCTTCAGTGAGAACTGAGAAGCCTCTTGGACTTAAGTGGAGATGCCAATTGCAGAGATGTCTGGAAGAAAATGAATACCTCAGTGACACACACAAACCATTCATAGACTGGGACTTTGAAAGTGCCATGATTTGCATTGAGAAATGTACAACATTTTGTAACAGGTTGTTGTAGGCATATTCAATGAACATCCATATTGTAGAACAAAGGTAAAATGGAGACTTCAAATTTGTCAGAACAGAGAGGACAAAATGATATGGCAGTCTTCTTAGAATGTACTGTATGCATGTGGTATCGTTTCAGACTGACTACATTGCAGACGTTGCATTGCATCAACTAATGGTTGTGTGCCACATCCCCAACTGTGCAGTTAAGTATCAGATTGCTATATCATATGATTTGGTTTAGCTAATATGTTAAACAGCTATCCAGGACTAGCGAGATCTGGCAGGAGTCTACTTGTAGTCAGCCTGGAGCCATGCCCTGGTCACTCTCTAACCGCACCCATAGTCAATTATTGGTTAGACAGGCAAGTAGAGAGAAAAAGCAGGCAGACATTTTGAAATTGAACTAGGAAACTATTTTCTCAACTCTATATAGTAGACCAGCAAACCTAGAAAAGTGCTTGCTTTTTTGGGGGGGTTGTTAAAGGCTGTCATCCATGCTAGATCAAACAATGATGGGGTGATACACAAAGGCCGGATGTCACGTAAAATTTAGTTTAAGGCTATTATCAAGGGGTCAAATCTGGTGAAAATGGGCATAATGGAAATTCTTAACTAAAATTGAGTAGATTATCAAACACAGGGGCGCAACTTTGGTTTTAGAAGTGGGGGGGACATAACAATTAAAAACATGTCCCTGATCAAACATAAACACTTAGACTTTTGAATGAATGCATTAATAGTTACCTTTTATACAGTTATTATGATTTAAGAGATGCTAGTATACAGAAAATATGAACATTCACGTGTTCACCTAGAGTTGGGGTCTGTAGAGCCACCAAGGAGAACTTTATCTCATAAGAATCTGGCTTTCTGGGCCAGAGATATTAAAACTGTAATGTCATTTTTAAGCTGTAAAATGTACAAGCAACCAAATAGGATGGTCACAGATTCAGACCAAATTTACTGAGCAAATCAACTGACTATTCAATCATACATACAGTGCATACGTAGACTGTGGAATAAACATATTTATAGTTGCTTTAAAACTATGTACACTGAACAAAAATATAAACGCAACATGAAGTGTTGGTCCCATATTTCATGAGATTAATAAAATAAAATAAAAATGTTCATACTCACAAAAAGCTTATTTCTCTCAAATGTTGTGCACAAATTTGTTTACATCCCTGTTAGTGAGCATTTCTCTTTTACCAAGATAATCCATCCACCTGACAGGTGTGGCATATCAAGAAGCTGATTAAATAGCATGATCATTACACAGGTGCACCTTGTGCTGGGGACAATAAAAGCCCACATTAAAATGTGTAGTTTTGTCACACAACACAATGCCACAAATGTGTGCAATTGGCATGCTGACTGCAGGAATGCCCACCAGAGCTGTTGCCAGAGAATTGAATGTTGCTTTTTCTACCATAAGATGCCTTCAACATTGTTTTAAAAATGTTGGCCATACGTCCAACCGGCCTCACAACCACGTGTAACCACGCCAGCCCAGGACCTCCACATCCGGCTCCTTCACCTGCAGGATCGTCTGAGTGTTTTTTATGAAGTGTTTTTATCCGGACAAACTTTAGAGGATGGCTATTTCCTTCTTAATGCATTTGAGCCAATCAGTTGTGTTGTGACAAGGTAAGGGTGGTATACAGAAGATAGCCCTATTTGGTAAAAGACAAAGTCCATATTATGGCAAGAAATAAGCAAAGAGAAATGACAGTCCATCATTACTTTAAGACATGAAGGTCAGCCAATGCAGAAAATGTAAAGAACTTTGAAAGTTTCTTCAAGTGCAGTCGCAAAACCCATCAAGCGCTATGATGAAACTGGCTCTCATGAGGACCGCCACAGGAATGGAAGACCCAGAGTTACCTCTACTGCAGAGGTTAAGTTCATTAGAGTTACCAGCCTCAGAAATTGCAGCCCAAATAAATGCAAGTAATATACTCATCTCAACATCAACTGTTCGGAGGAGACTGCGTGAATCAGGCCTTCGTGGTCGAATTGCTGCAAAGAAACCACTCTAAAGGACACCAATAATAAGAAGAGACTTGCTTGGGACAAGAAACACGAGCAATGGACATTAGACCTGTGGAAATCTGTCCTTTGGTCTGATTTTTGGTTCCAACCGCCGTGTCTTTGTGAGACGCAGAGTAGGTGAACGGATGATCTCCGCATGTGTGGTTCCAACCATGAAACATGGAGGAGGAGGTGTGATTGTGTGGGGGTGCTTTGCTGGTGATACTCTCTGTGATTTAATTAGAATTCAAGGCACACTTAACCAGCATTCTGCAGGGATACGCCATCCCATCTGGTTTGCGCTTAGTGGGACTATCATTTGATTTTCAACAGGACAATGACCTAACACACCTCCAGGCTATGTAAGGGCTATTTGACCAAGAAGGAGAGTGATGGAGTGCTGCATCAGATGACCTGGCCTCCACAATCACCCAACCTCAACCCAATTGAGATAGTTTGGGATGAGTTGGACCGCAGAGTGAAGGAAATGCAGCCAACAAATGCTCAGCATATGTGGGAACTCCTTCAAGACTGTTTTTTGGTTACTACATGATTCCACGTGTTATTTCATAGTTTTGATGTCTTCACTATTATTCTACAATGTAGAAAATAGTAAAAAATAAAGAAAAACCCTTGAATGAGTAGGTGTGTCCAAACTTTGGACTGGTACTGTGTATTTAAGTATACATTCCGATATTCAGTGAGTATGGCAAAAATCTATCATTACCCCCCAAAAAGTCAACTTTGACTGCATTTACAGTCTTGACAACTTTGTCCCAATATCTCTGCCCCAGAACGTCCGATCCTCACAAGGTAAAGTGATTATTGTTCAAAAGTGTCTCTATGAGAAGTTAGAGGGAAGCTGTCTGAGAAAATTCTTTTTGGTTTGTTAATGCCCAAGTTTAACCAAAATGCTGGAACAGATGGATGCTTTATGTGAATATGCATGGATTTAAGCATAATAATTATGCCAAAGTCAACTTTACATATGTTTATTCCATAGCCTAAGTATGTATGTATGATTAAATAGTCAGTTTGTATTGATTTGCTAAGTAAATTTGGTCAGAATCTGTGACTGTCCGATTTGGCTGCTTGAAAATGACATTACAGTTTCAACATCTCTGCCCAGAAAGTCAGGTTCTTACGAGGTCAAGTTCTCCTGGTTCAATGGGGTCTCCTGCAGTTTTTTGAGAGGTTCTTCATCATCTGAGAATAGTACTTGGTGAGCCAACAGACCACAACTGTAGCTGAACATGTGAATTTTCATATTTTCTGTATATTTGCATGTCTTAAATCATAATAACTATATGAAGAGTAACTACTAATTTATCCATTCCACAGTGTAAGTGTTTATGTTTGATGATCTACTCAGTCTTAGTTAAGAATATCAGGATATCATTTCCAAGCCAAACCTTCATATCATAACCGTTAACCGCTACACATAGCCTACATCGTTGTCACCATATTAACTAACGTCATAGTCAACATAGCTACTAGAACTAACGTGTTAGTAAACCCGCTATAAACATGCAGTACAGCGTACAGGAACAACAGGCAAAATCTTAGAGGAAAACCTGGTTTAGTCTGCTTTCCACCAGACACTGGGAGATGAATTCACCTTTCAGCAGGACAATAACCTAAAATACAAGGCCAAATCTACACTGGAGTTGCTTACCAAGAAGACAGTTAAAGTGCCTGAGCGGCCGAGTTACAGTTTTGACTTAAATCTACTTGAAAATCTATGGTAAGACCTGAAAATGGTTGTCTAGCAATGATCAACAACCAATTTGACAGAGCTTGAAGAATTTTGAAAAGAATAATGGGCAAATGTTGCACAATCCAGGTGTGGAAAGCTCTTAGAGATTTACTCAGAAAGACTGACAGCTGTAATCTCTGCCAAAGGTTATTCTACAAAGTATTGATTCAGGGGTGTGAATACTTATGTAAATGAAATATTTCTGTATTTAATTTTCTATATATTTGCAAGCATTTCTAAAAACATGTTTCACTTTGTCATTATGGGGTATTGTTTAGATTGGTGAGAAAGAAAACAATTTAATGCATTTTTTAAATTCAGCTTGTAGCACAACAAAATGTGGAATAAGTCAAGGTGTATGAATACTTTCTGAAGGCACTTTCTGAAGGCCACGTGAGAATGTCTGGTAATTTAACCTAGGCTATTTCTTGGGTTACATTTGCTTATTTGATATTGCCTATAGGGCACAAAAATAGCTGGGACCATGGCTGGCATGTGAGCTGCATCACATACCCCTAAAATAACATTGCAGGACTGCGGTTGGGTTCG
Source organism: Coregonus clupeaformis (assembly GCF_020615455.1). Taxonomy (NCBI): domain Eukaryota; kingdom Metazoa; phylum Chordata; class Actinopteri; order Salmoniformes; family Salmonidae; genus Coregonus; species Coregonus clupeaformis. The sequence continues at coordinate 479,173 of NW_025533711.1, forward strand.
GGACCAGTTCTTGTGGTAGCGGGTGGGAGTCGGACAGAAAGCCAGCGGATGCGGGCGGGTGCAGTATGAAAAGCTGCGGGTGCAGGTAGGAGCGGGATGAATTCATCAGTCCCGTGCAAACCTCTATCCTAATTCTATTACTATTTCCATTATGCCCATTTTCACCAGATTTGACCTTTGACCACTTGAAAATGGCCTAACTTTGTGTATCATCCGGCCTAACTTTGTGTATCATCCGGCCTAACTTTGTGTATCACCCCATCATTGTTTGATCTAGCATGGATGACAGCCTTTAACAAGCAAAAACAAAAGCAAGCACTTTTTCCAGGTTGGCTAGTTTACTAATACACTGTGAACTGCAAGTTTGAATGACTGCAACTTTTAATGACTGAACTGGTAAGATCAATCCTTTTTTTCAGTTTTTTCAGTTTAATTTATTGGATTTTGCTTATATTTGGGATTTCTTCTTCATTGACTTCATATTGAATTGATGATTTACGCTGGAGGACAGATACATACAATAGGTTGATTGCAACAGAGACTTGATTTTGCATTTTCATTTGTGATTTAGTGACTGAAATTTTGGTTGCATTCTGTATGCAAGCTGCTATATTTGTTAATGCACATTCTATGCATGACATTTGTGCTGTCCCTTGTTTTTCTACTAGTGGCATTAGCTTCAGTGCTAACTAAAGTTATAGTATAACTGTGAAAACGAATTGTGCTTACACAGCTTGGCATGTTTAGATGCAATATGTGTTTTCCTTTTCATTCCTTGTTCAAGACAGGTTTTGCTCACCATCAAATAGCAACTTCTGATCTTTTCAGTTCATTTCTACCTGAGGAGAAACTGCCAGTGTTGTGTTTTTACCCCCAAGGTTGCTTGCTGCCTACAGCTAGGCTGTTTGAAGTCCACCCTGGACCATCCTCTCTCCTGTTCCAGAGGCGGTCAAAAGTTCATGAGGTAGTGTTTAACAATTCTGTATCAAACCCCATCCCAGATTTTCTATATCTCCATCCCTGCTTGGAGAGCATGCAGTGCATCCTCTAGTGTTCTTTCATATAACCATCCTAAAATGTGTGCTTGCATAAGAACGAGTGGTAAGCCTAAAATACAGCAAAAGAACAAAGACAATGGATGTGTGTAATAGTTTGGCTTAACCCCTGCTTTTATAGGTAGATGGATCGGTGGTGCCTTCTCTTTATAGTTGTGAAAGATGTGTTCAGATGTGATTCACCACCACCTGTAAGGCTAAGCTATTGCAGCTAACCTATGCGGTCTGACATCTCTTGGCAAACACTAGAGTGTACAGAGCATACATAATACGCATGCAACAACAACATTCGGCTGGTTTCATTCAAACCTGCCATAGGTCTAGGTTTAGGTACAGTATTTACATGCATGCACATGTATTATTTTGAGAATTTAAAGAATTTACTGTACCTGTGAGGGGATTCTAAATGCTACTTATAAATTGTCTGAACAGTATGGAAATGCAGAAAATAGCCATGTTCAAACTGTAAATATCGCAATGCGGGGTTGATTCAATTGAGCCCTTTTATATCAAGGTCCATTTTGCCCTTTCACAGTGACTGTCACACGGAAATAATCATTAGCGATATAAGTAGGAGGTCGCTCGCTCTTTATTTATTTATTTATCTAGTGCACTTTATATGGCCAGTCCGCGGGGAAGAGGCTGGAGGCAGGTTAGCTGGGGGGAAGTTTATGGGCTATGAAGGCCAATTTGAGCAGCTCACGGACGGACTCCCGGCCTGCTGTGTCACCCCCCTCTTCCATCGTTCCTCCATCGCTCTACGTCAGGACCTCGAAGGCAACAATATCCCTAATGACACACAATCTCCCGCTCTGAGAAAACTTGGCACTGTGCTTTTGACAACTTGGGATGTGGACGGGAGGTTTGTAGCTTAAGCTGCTCATTAATATTGAATAAGGAAGTGACAGTTGGAGGAGGCTTGGCACAGAGTCCTGGTGCTGTTGGGGGCTTTTTAAGCACATCAGTGTGTTAGTGTTTCAGTCAAACAGCTGTTTTAGACATCTAAGAGATCTCTGGTTAGCAGTCTGATTTTAGACTTATTTGATACACTAAAATGTGAATGTTAGAGGAATATCATTTTCATCTAGCTTCATCTAGTAAGGAAGGATCCATGATGTACTTCGAAGAGTGTTGAAAAATTGTAAATCAATCAGTTAATAGATACTTTTATCACTCAAAACTGCACCTTCAGGTGAAAACATGAGCATAATTGAAGTAATTTTGTTCCTGCCAGTGACTACGATTGCAGATTCATTATTCATCATTTTTAGGCCTACTGACCTCACACTCTCATAAACTAATCACTGTCCCTATTAGCTTAAAAAATATATTTGTCTTAGAGACCAGTTGGTATATGGCTGAATAAAATGACTTGATCAACCAGTAAACAAACATCTGTGAAAGGGGGACTGTACTACACCAATCTAAAATATGCACTTGTAAACAAAGCCAAACACTTAATGTAGCAGTTAAACACATTTTTAAAACATGTATGGCTCTGTATAATTGGCCTGCTGTTTACGACATCCTACGACCTCCGATTGCTTACTCTGGTTGTGCTAGGCTGGTTTTAATAGCCGCACTTTGCTACAAAATGTTAATGCCGAAACATGAATTTATGAGTACAATGTGTATTACGACTTTTGTAGTCTTCTGTTCTCTCTGTGTCAGTCGGATGGCCTGAATTAGAAGTCATATTTAATTACGGCGCGTTATTGCTCAATGAGGCTTTATTAATGCATACTGGTGTCTCCAATATAAAAGTTAAAGTGACGAGTGCTCCTAGCTGCACATAAATGAGACCATATATCCTGTATGACCGAAACTAGAGTAATACACCCTTTAATTGCTGCACTTAACTCAAATAGTTCCTAACCTGAACAAGACATTAACAAACAAAATGTGTTGAAATTCCAGATTAGCAGTCTTACTCTGTTGCAAGGGACTTGCCATGCCATTTTGAACAAGGCTAGATGTAGATTAAACACCAAAGCTTGTCCTTGGGGAGAGTATTGAACACGACACACTCTCCCCTGTTATGGTTTTCTCTCCTTTGACTTTTCAAATTGAAATGGTTCCATGCAAAGCGTGTTTGGTACGGAGCGGAGTGGCAGAGCGGCAGTGGCGGTTTGTGCCGTTGCGAATATGGGAAGTTCTTCAAAGTCGCCTGTTGTGCCGCAGAGCAGCATTCCTAATGAGGTCATCAATAACCTGCGCAGCTGCTCAAAAAAGAGACACTCTTCTGTTGCAGCTACAGCCTTCTCTAACTGAAAAATATCTACAAAATAATTTGATGAATTTAAGTGTGTCAGTTTAAATCCTCATAGTAAGTGTCTATATGATTGTCTAATGACTTTCACTGTGAATGTATTATGCTTTCTCTAAAAAACACCTATCATCCAAACTGTCACGGTTCAGACAGACGACCAGAGACCACAATTGTCACACCAGAAAGTTTATTAAACTTAAGGGAAAAGGGAAGTAGGGAGTGAATGAAGGCTCCAGGGGTAACAGGGATCCCGTCCAATGTGCTGGGTCTGTGCCCCCCAGTGGCAGCGATGCGTCCTATGAAGCGGTGGTGGGTGGTCCAGAAGTCCTGGGGGGGACACAGACACAACAGGCTGCGGAATGAAACCAGGCAGCAGTACAGTTCAAGGGAAATCCAAATACGTAGTAGCAAGGCAGAAGGGCTGGTCAGAGTTACCGGGATTGAAGAGTAGTCAGGAGTCGTAATGGCAGAAAGCAGGTCTGGATCTCCTGAGGCAGAAGAGTATCCAAAAAACAGGCAGGTCCGGGGTCACAAAACCAGGGTGAGCCAGAAGCGCGAGCAAACAGGTTCCGGGTGTGAGCTTTGCAGACGATCTGACACCGGAGAGCTGAAAGACAGGGCCTTAAATACTGGGAGAGGTAGTGGGTAATGCAGCGCAGCTTGGCAGAGTAATTAGAGAGCAGAGCAGAGCAGGGACAGGTGGAGCTAGTTAGGCTGAGTAGAGAGAGATGGTGAGCAGAGTGGAAGAAAATTAAGGTGGTGACCCGGTGGAGTGAGAGAGGCCCATGACAGAACCCCCCAAGGGACGGCCCCAGAAGTCCCAAGAGCAACACCACGGCCGGGCGGGAGGAGGGAGCCGGAGAGGGCTGGGAACTCCTCGACCGGTCAGTGAACGTCCTCATCCTCGGAGGAGCCGGAGGCGTGGTCAGAGATGGGACAGGTCGAGACAGGATCAGGCACAGGACAGGCCGAGCGGGCAGGACGGTTAGGGACCCCTCTGGGGCGGCCCTCTACGGATTGCAGGGTTGATCAGGATGCCGTTGGTGGAAAGCGGTGATGAGAGTCCCCATCCACAATCCGACTAGCTGGCACCCAGGTCCTCTCCTCAGGTCCATAGCCCTCCTAGTCAATGAGGTACTGAGACCCCTACCCCCTCGGTCTGGACCGGCGAGGCGGCCCGGGCGGTGTAAACCAGACCACCATCGGCGAGCCGTGGAGGAGGGAGACCAGGCGCAGGGGACCAGCGGACTCTCATGGATGGGCTTGAATCTTAGACACATGGAAAGTGGGGTGCACCCTCAGGGAATTAGGCAGTTGGAGCCGGACAGCAGTTGGGCTAATCACTCTTATGATAGGGAATGGGCCAATGAACCGAGGTGCCAGCTTCTGCGACTCCACCCTGAGTGGCAGGTTATGACAACCACACCCTTTGACCAACATGGTAGGTGGGAGCAGGAATTCTCCGACGGTTGGCCCCGGTAGTGGCTGGCAACGGATCTGAGGAGCTCGGGCTTGTGACCAGGTGCGGCGCATCGACGGGCAAAAGCAATGCAGATGGGCAGGTAACCTCCTCTTCCTGGCTGGCAAATAGAGAGGCTGGTATCCATAAACACATTGGAGGGGACATACCGATGGCAGAGCAGGTCAGAGACATTGTGTGCGTACTCCACCCATATCCAATTGCTGCGACCGAGGAGTGGGGGGTGGCGGAAGTCATGCATCGCAGTGCCTTCTCGAGCTCCTGATTAGCCCGCTCTGACTGCCCATTGGATTGGGGATGGAATCCGGAAGTCGACTGACTGTGGCTCCCAGCAGGTGACAGAACTCCTTCCAAGCGAAGAGAATTGTGGACCACGGTCAGAAACTACATCCCCTAGGCAGTCCGTGGATCCGGAAGACGTGTTCCAGGACCACCTTTGGGCGGTCTCCTTGGCGGTTGGGAGCTTGGGGAGGGGAATGAAGTGTGCCATCTTGCTGAAACGGTCAACGAGTGGTGAGAATAGCGGTCATGCCACTTGAAGGGGGCAGCCCGTGACAAAGTCAAGGGGCGATTGGATCAGGGACGTCTGGGCACAGGAGGGTGCTGCAGCAATCGGCTGGGGGCTGGCAGGACGACTTGTGTTGGTTGCGTGGGAGCAGGCTTGGACGAATCCCGTACATCCTTCCTCAGAGAGGGCCACCAGAACCTCTGGGCGGAGCAGGTTGTAAGTGCGGGTGGAGCCAGGGTGACAAGCTAGGCGGGGAGTCATGTCCCCACTGAACGACCTGGGACCTCGGTCTTCGGGACAAAAGGCGGTCAGCTGGGCAAGTGCTGGGACCTGGCTAGTTACGGAGAGCCTCCCAGCACCTGTTCCTCAACAGCCCAGGTCAGAGCTGCAACGATGCAGAGACTTGGCAGAATCGACACAGGGTCGCTTGGAGGGGTGTCATCCTTCTGGAATTGACGGAGAGG